>NW_027315801.1:21428963-21583963 GCF_026437365.1 Eucyclogobius newberryi
ATTCTTATAATTTGTGCATCATTGTCTTTGAGTGTTAAACCAACTTAAATGTTATCCAATGTGATATTTCTAGATTTGGTGAGTCCAGCAGAATCAAGGCTGCCAGAAGAGAGTGATGAACTGGAATATCTTCAATCTAAAACACAATAATGTCACCATCATTGCCACAACATTGTTTTAAAAGCATTCACCTGAACAGAGCTGCCTTAAACCCTCCTATAACTCTACTCTAATACTGGACCAAAGATGACCAAATCTGACTTTTCCTATAGGCAGCAGTACAGTGCAGGTCCTGCTGGTTTGGTGTAGGTTGCTTCAAGTCTTGGAGACCAAAGTCTATTTCATCAATAATACTGTGAAGTATGTGGAGCTGTGAAGCTGGACGTAAAATATGACAACTCCTGAACGACTGAGGGACATGTTTTTAATAAATAGGACACTACTGCTTTTGATCCATTCAGATTTCTGGGGATCCTGTTGATAAACCGCATCAGTTTTAACTGTGCATATGCTATCTCGTGTAGTTCCACCTTTTATAAAGTGCTGCCAAAAACATTTCAAACTTCAAATGTAGCACTCAACAAAGAAAAACTTGTTTTGTTTTTAGATAGCATATTGGCTATTAATAATACTGTGGAATAGGCTTTTAATCTGTACATTACACATAACACATCATTGCTCATAACGGGCAAACATTTGACTTTTGCGTCTGGTGAGGCAACAATTCCATTGTATCTGTACAGAGTCACAAGCACACGTGACAAAACAAGGAATGTGACGGGCAAGCAATAGTCACCTGCAGCTCCTCCATCTCCACAGACACCTTGTCATTCTTACCACTTAAATCAGGAGGTACAATCATTTATTGTTTTCAGTCTTAGCTGCTTATTTATTCACAGATAATGTTAGTCCAATCAGTGCAATTACAATTGATTCAGATGGGTAAGATACATTTTTGTGGCATGTTTCTTGTATACATTTATGTTCTTTGTTCCAAATGATTGCCTGTATTTAAATGTATATATGGAAAATGGGTCCAAATCATATTTTTTGATGAACTGTAATAAATCGTCTTATGTCTGCCCAATGTCATATCATAATGGTTGTAAGCCCTGAAACTTACCATTGTCTATAGAATGTACCGGTACCCTCATTAGGCTGATAAGAATTGTGTCTGGGTGGGTTTCCTCCGGGCTTTCCAGTTTGCCCCATCAACACAAAACATGCACAATATGTAAGATCCTCCAGCTGAAGTCCTGACCAAGCTGAGCTCAAGATATGGAGATATGTCCCCGGGTGTTTCACTGTGGCACCCACTGCTCCTGACGGGTCGGCCCAGAAGCATTGAAGGACTATCCCTGTTTAAGTAAGAGTGTATAAAAGGGCTATTCAACAAAGTTTTGTAGGGCCTTTGTCTCTGGGCCAAAAGTGCACAAAATACCACTATTTTAACATAATTTGGGGCCACACAAAATATCCTCACTAAATCTGTTTTAAATGGGACACAGGGGTTTTTGTTGAAAAATAATATACAAAATGCTTTACCAACATTGTTCTGCAAAATTGTCAATCCAGTAAAAAACTAGGACAGGACTACAATCAACTGGGTTTGCACTAGGACTAACCCAGCTAACTGCTGCATCAAATAATTGTAATGTATACGAGCAGGTGTTGGAATTTACATCTGTAGGAGAACAGTTCCTCACTCGAATATAATGTTTTACTCTGGAAATCAACATGGCCTGGAGTCACAGAGTGAAAGAGGCTTTTTGTGGTTTCTTATGGCTGCTTTAACTTAACTCGTGACAACGATCATGTGATCAAATGCCAGACTTTTGTCATTTTGCCACACATTTAAAAAATGTAATTTCCATCAACTCATATCCGTCATCATTAACATGCAAAACTTCTGGTGCAGGGTCTGCCACCTGCTTTTCGCCATGGAGAGCTGTTACTTTGTCTAGAATGTTCCAAAGTACAGCATTAAAGTGCATATGACAGGTTAGTAAGACTAGACGCATTGCACTAAAACACAGGGAACATAAGTATATTTCAGATTTCACTAAGAATTGTGAATATTTTTCCCTAGTTCACACCCCAGTAAGCTCACAACTTAAGTCAAGTTTAAAATGTTACATCCTGGCTGGACATGGACAGCAGATGTGACATAGTTAATTACCTCCAAGTTAAAGCTAATTAACTGTTACCTAACAACCATATAGTAAACAAGGACAAAGCACATATAAATAACGCAATTGTTATGGTTTGACATATGACCTGGTAAAACCTTTATTTGTTAAATTATTGTTTACATTTGTAAGTTGCATTTAAATCGCAGCTCCATTTTTTGGATGAAATGTCACATATTGATATCAGAGGGGATTTTGTTTTAGAACTCAGCTAAATTTTCAACTTCAATTTCTGCACAAATGGCAATTTGACTAATGTAAAACTATGATAAATATTTACTGAGATTCTAATCCACCAAAAGAAGTAATACTTTGAAAAATATGAGAACATGTCATATGTACTTTAAGCTTATTTACCCTTGCATGTTTTTCAGTATTAACTATTTTAAGCAATAAAAACATGATTCTTAAACGGAAGAAACTTCAGAAGTAAGAAACTTTACAAATTATTTATTTTGCAAGAGCCATTTTAAATGTGGGGGGAAAAGAATAATTATGCTATGTGCAGGAGCTAAAATAATGTACTCAAATAAGGTGATTTTCTGGCTTGGGAAAACTCAAACATAAATTTTACAGAATACATTCAGGACAATATTAGCACCACAACTAGAACGAAGGGACAATCTAAATATTGGAAAAACTGCAATTAAATGTTATGTTTTTGAAAATGTCATAAATGAAAAGATTATTGTGCGAAATGGAATTCCTTGTGAGACTTATGGCTAATGTCTGGAACCGAACATGTTGGGGAAGCTGTGGCTCACAATCACAAAAGTTGAAAACACTGTCTGTACTCAACCATAGTAATGTGAGTATTTGTAATTATTTTCAAACCCCGGTTTTGAGCATAAACTATGCATAATAATCCCATTAATCGAAACACCATTACCATTGCAGCAGCAACTTTTATTATTTTCACTTTGAAAGAATCAATACAAGGCTATGAACACTTGATAAACTGATGACCTTGTCTGTTACATTGCATAGTCCGGAAAAAGTTTTTGAACACTTGGTGTCAGAAATAGAAGATGAATGTTATTGTGAGTGCAGGTGCGATTTTCCCTTCTCTAAATTGTGATAAAAGTTCTCTTATCTTATAATAAATACAAAAACAAAAATCTGTTTTAATACTGATATTCTGATTAGACAAATACATAGCTTCACGTGACGTCACAACATCCGGGTCACTTGACCCAGTAATGCGCGCCGCCATTTTGCGAGGGTCAAACAACACCTTTACTATCGCGCAAGGTAGCTGTCATTGATCGATCTCGGACACTAACACAGTATTGATGCCAAAAAATTGCTCAGTTTTTAGATGTTCAAGCCATGCTTGGCAAGAAGAAAAGGTTTCCTTCTACAGGATACCAGAAAAGAGTCAAAAACGAGCTCAGTGGCTACAAGCCATCAAACGAGTGGAAGATGGCAAGACATGGAGCCCAAAATCAAAGTGGACCTACGTTTGCAGTCGTCATTTTATAAACGGTTAGTTCATGTAGACCTAGTTAGCATAATTATTGTTTATTATCAAACCAGTCGATTATTTTGACAGGCATACTGTTGTTATTTTGATAATTTATGCTGACTGGACATTGGCTTGTGTTCTTTTTGGCTGCCTCTTTGTTCTTCTGTCTGCTCTCTCTCTGCCTCCTCAATCCTCTCTCTTATGACTAGCTAACCTAGACTTGGACTAAATTTTCAGTTGATTTGTTTATTTTATTTTTAGGAAAACCTCATCCAGAGCCTGATCACCCTGATTATGTCCCAACACTTTTGTTGAATGGGAAGTCCAACTACAAACCACCAAATGCAGCTGCAAGCGAGAAGTTGGCACGCTTCAACAGAACCCTAAAGCGAACAGCTTTAAGGAATCTTCAGTTCTCAATCAGGTACTCCTGAATGGCAGGCCATTCGAGATTAGGTCAGCCTGTTGGATCGTTTGCCCACGAACCTTCGGTTATCTTGTAAGGACAACATTTTAGCCCAGCGTGCTCATAACGATGCTTTTCTGATGGCTCCAAATGCTCTGTGTCTTGGATGACACTCGGTATTCAAGGTGTTGTTTGACCCTCGCAAAATGCGCGTTACTAGGACAAGTGACCCGGATGATGACGAAGCTATGTAAAATGGTATAACCGTACAACTACAGTAGGTTGCGGTAAATACACCTTTTCAGTTAGCTGCCAACCGTCATTAAAACTAACACAACAACAACAACAACAACAACAACAAGGCACATTTATTTGTAGAGCACAATTCGTACACAAGGCAATTCAAAATGATGGAATATGTTACAAAATACATGATATGCATTTGTTCAGTATTCTGTAACTAAATATATGTTCAAAGTATTCTTCCCATCGCAGCCTACTGCTGAAACAGAAACAGTTGTGGTGTTTGCCCCTCTCCCTGTCGCCTGTCGGGGGCGCTGTTTCGCAGCAGTTCGGAGAGGTTAGACACAAAATGGCGTCTTCCTCAGCGGCATGAAAGAAAACATTTATTTGATTTAAATTTTTAAAACCTTTACCTCGTGCGGTGGTAGCGTTATTATACACGTACGACTTATCTGACCATAACGCATAGTTTCGGGAGTAAAAAAGTAAGTATTACATTGAGGAAAATAACGCAACTCGCACCTTTTCCGCCTATTCTAGCAACTAACGGTCGGCGCCGCCATGTTTGTCTGGTAAAGGAGGGTTCGAGAGAATCTGTCAACAAAAGCAAATAGGTTTTATTTTTCAATTCATATTCAGCATAAAAGCAGAACACTCATTTTGAGGATAATTTGCCAATCCTCGATTTGCGTATGCATTTTGACAAAAAGTTGGCCCCTCGTATCACAACTAAAGTTACGCTGAAGCTTGTTTGCTAAAAGTATTGCTAACTTCAGTAGCCAAAGAAAAAGGGACGGGTGTCTACTAGATGGTATTTTGATCTGAAAACGAATACTGTGAGCAATTATTAACAAACAGCAACAAGCGGTCAGGGTTATTTATTTTGTCTAGTAGTGTTGGCCAATTATACCAACGTTATATGTCAAATCTGTCCAGGTAAAATAATAATTGCTGGACTTTGATCAAATTCTGAAGCATGAATATAAATTAAATCAATAAGCACGACTCGGGTTTTCAATTCAACCGCGGCGATCTGCATAACCCCATGATTGACATTAACATGTGTATTAAAACTTATGTATGATGTTGCTCTAACCATACGCTGTACCAACCTATCTTCAGAGTGATTCTGGGGAAAATAAAGGCCCATGCTGTATTATTTATTGGCTGCTGTTTGATTGGCCTCAGGCGTGATTTGCCTGCATTCACACTCATCTCAACACAAACCTTGCTGTGGAAAAGTTGTGGCATCACTTGACTGGGACTTGAAAATAAATGCCACTGCGAACTACGTTTTCGTTATTCAGTCAATTGGCATTTATGTGCATATATAATTGTATTCCATAAAGGCAATTGTGCACATGGCATCGAAATTAGAACAACTATTAGACGAATCCTTGCACAAGTGTAGAGTGAGTTAAACTAAAACGTCTGCGGTGGTCTATGACGCCCTGCCATTAGCTTTAGCCTGTTAGCTTTGCTCTGAGCTTTCGGCGCCGCTGTTGTATTCGGTTGCTGTTAGCAGCAAGATGGCGGCTTCCATACCGGCGCAGAGACCGATCGCTCTGCACATTTAACCCCGGCTTCCAGCCTCGGTTCCGCTCTCTTGGGCCAATGCACAGAAGAGCTGTGTGAACAATGCCTCGCAGCTAAAAACGCACTTTTGTTCGTATGGATTTGAAGGATCTATTGTGGATTTTACAGATTCTGCAGAGCTTTTGCCGAGCTAAAATGGCGGCTTCCGGGGAACGTCCCTGCAGAGTGTGCTAAGCTAACAGCTAAACCAGTGATTATCTTAGTTTTTCGCAATCCTGCAACATTTTTAATGTCTAATATTCTGGTGGACTTCTGGGAATGTGAAAGTAACAACGACTCGGACCATTCGCTTACTGTATTCATGGACAGCTTACACATTGTTGCCAACCGTTTTAGCTGCTCGTTCAAATAGCTTGATGGATCGGCTAACGAGCTAAAGCTAACCCTCACCCATTCAATTTTTAACAGTTTTAATTGAAGTTACATTTGTTTTCTTTATAACCATCTTATTCGGTGGTTTTAATCCATCGTTTTAATTTTGATAACCGCACCAGGAATAACGGTATCAGACTGTAAAGAAACCTCATTTGCATACGATTAGCCACATAGCCGCAAAATCAACAGGCTAACGCTAACCCCTGCTGCAGGGTGGATTCTATCATTTCTATCCAACCGAGGTCTAAACTTGGATTTCTCTCCTCCGTGAAAGAATCCCAGGAGTGAATCGAAACAGCTGCAGCATGGCATCTGAGCCCGCGGTGCTGCAGCCGCGGTGGAAGCGGGTTTTGGGCTGGAGCGGTCCAGTGCCGCGGCCGCGACACGGACACCGGGCTGTGGCCATAAAGGAACTGATGGTGGTGTTTGGAGGAGGCAACGAGGGCATCGTAGACGAGCTGCACGTCTATAATACAGGTACAATTGCTGTGTGATCCAATTTAGAAATGACATGTGAGACGCAAAGGAGTGCATGAGCAGACTGGGTGGTACAGCTGACCGTAACTGCTAAAAAGGAACGCTAGTAGTTCTTATTTGTTTTAGAAAAGTTGAAAGTAGGAACGTCCAAATGATAGCAGTGCACTCATGTTTGATACTTGTGTGTATATGTTTCAAACATTTTGCACCCGATCTGGCATTTTGTCGTTAAACGGGTGGAAACTTGAGCTTGTGCTAAACTAGCCACTACATCCATAGCTAACTGTTTTAGCCCAGGCGCCGCTAGCGAAGTGGCTTTGGCAGCGGCTCACAGAAATGGCGCGATTTTACTAAAAACAAAGTGTACGTCACTGAGACACGCCCCTTTCCGTTTCAACACAAACAAACCTCTTAAACAGCGCCAAAACATGTTATTTGTAAATATGACACTAGTCGGCAAAGTTATATTATGGTTAAATGTTTTTAAGTTGTATATTAAAGATTGTGTTCAACACAATAACCTGCATTTGTAATAATATTTGGAGGATTTAGACAAGTACAACTGGCTAGATTCGCCCAGTAGACATACATTCACAAACTAGTGACCAGTAACCACTAATTTAAAGTAAGAACAAACCTACTTTTTAGTTTTATCAAGTTAATCCTACAGCACATCCTCTTAGTATAACATTTCTATCAGTCGGTACTTTTTCTGAATGTATTTGACTCTCACCTGTCTCGCCTCAGCTACAAACCAGTGGTTCATCCCGGCTGTCAGAGGAGACATTCCACCTGGGTGTGCTGCATATGGCTTTGTGTGCGATGGCACACGGCTGCTGGTGTTTGGGGGAATGGTGGAGTACGGCAAGTACAGCAACGACCTCTATGAGCTACAGGTAAGGGGCACAAATGAAAGCATGCTCGATACTGGAACATACAGACTTGTATCAATTCATGCTTTAACAATGGGATGCTTTTTTTAAATGTGAACTTTGAATCAGAAAAATGTTGTTCACTGACAATGTCAGTTCCTCCGTAGGCTTTATTAAACAAAACAGCAGAGCATGAAATGGGGAAGAACATTGCAGCTTTGCGATTTTGAATCTGGCTCGAGACAGTTTGCTGCAGATTGTTCACATGGAACGCACGTGTGCTATCCACTCGACCACAGAGTAGCACAATAGAACTTTTCTAATTTAAAGTTTTGTCAAGTTTATTTACACAATTGGCCACCTGCTGTTGTTGTTGTTTATTTGTCCACCAAGTTTATTTGTCCACTAATAATTATTGGTTGGTGCAATGCATGTTAATTAACATTCATGTTGATGGTGTCTTAAGATGGGGAAAAACCTCACGAGCAATTTAGCGAATTAGGTGCAGTTTTGTGAGTGACTGAACAGTTTAATCTGTTCCCTTATGAATTTACAGCATTACGTCTCTGTACATATTTTGTGCAGTTTTGAGAACTTTTTTCAGTGCCAGGCTGCACAGTTTTTTTTTTTTTTAGAAAAAGTCACACAGATTTAGCATCATAAAAAAATATCTCAATAGGAAAAAAATAGAGGTGGAAAATTCTCCAATTTCTCATGGGAATTTTAGGTCAAATTTTCGAAAAATGAAAAATTGTCCAGCTACTTCATATTTTTGCTGATTTTGTTTTGCTAAATGTCAGT
The DNA here is from genome assembly GCF_026437365.1 of Eucyclogobius newberryi. Classification (NCBI taxonomy): domain Eukaryota; kingdom Metazoa; phylum Chordata; class Actinopteri; order Gobiiformes; family Gobiidae; genus Eucyclogobius; species Eucyclogobius newberryi. The sequence continues at coordinate 21,437,388 of NW_027315801.1, forward strand.
CACTGACCCTTTTTAGAGCCATTTCTTTATTTTTATTTGAACGTTCAAACGTTAATTTAAATAATGTAACCCCACCCATACAATTACGGTTATACAATTTGTGCCACCTTTCATTAACTGTGTGAAACTACACAAACATATTTAAACTCTTATTCCTCAAGTAGATTCAAGCTTCAGTTTTTGCAGTGTGTCACGCCAGAATGATCTGTGTCTCACTCTGAATCCGGTTTTTCACATGAATCAATCTGGGAGGGTTCGCGCTAAAAGCCATTGGGGTGTTAAAAAAATACTTTGTGCTGATTGGTCGAAGCGTCAAAATAAGCAGAAAAATCTCTCGTGTCAAATCCAGTGTTCAGAAAAGTATAGTCCTCTTCCTCCTCTACAAATGTTCAAGTGCCATTGTGTGCGTTTGTTTTGACTTGTGCTCAAACCACAATGCTGCTGTGATTGTGCCAGTCCCACATGCGGGCCCTACATGCTATGTAATTGGCTCGTTAAACTACTTTGTGGAATGAAAACAAATCAGCGGGAGCCGAAACGAGATGGATTCTCAAATCACCTTTCTGGCACAGTTAAACTTGTCAGCTCTTAGTGACTTCCGCCCTACTCCATTTGCCTCTTCTTTAGAGTTACTGTTTAACTTGGTTCTATCGTAATTCTATGTGATGTTTAATGCACTATCCCAAAGATATATTCCTTTGTGCTCACGCAACTGATTCTTATCTCATCTTATGTGGACGCTTAAGACAACGCCTGAGATACAGCTATAACACCATGTGACCTAGACACTTGGGTAGAAAAAGTGTACCAGTATTCCCTTAAATGTCATCATTGTTGGCCTGGATGCCTAAAACTTGACCTTACCATGACATCTTTTTGATGCTTTTGCTATCTCTGCTGTGATGACGAAAGCACAGATATTTAAGTGTATTTGTATACATTTCGGTTCTTATGTGTCTGTACACTACATTTCCAAATGTTGCAACCTTAATTCTCCAGACTCCAGACAAACTGTGACTAAGCCATGATAAAATGGCACATGGGAGGAAGAACCTGTCGCCCCCACGTTATTCATACATAAGAATCAATTAAACCCTTTCAAAATCTATTGGGGAAAAAACCTATAACTTCTACAGTAAGGAGGAATTACTTGAATTTTTGAGCGCTTAATTTCTTTCCTCTGTCTTTAGGCCAGCCGTTGGGAGTGGAAACGCCTCAAAGCCAAAGCTCCTAAGAATGGCGGCCCGCCCCCTTGCCCCCGCCTTGGACACAGCTTCTCTCTGATAGGCTCTCGTTGTTACTTATTTGGAGGACTGGCCAATGACAGTGAGGATCCCAAGAATAACATACCCAGGTGAGTGCAAAAGTACTCAGGCTTACTAATGGCGCTACGTGACGTCACAAACATGAATTAATATTAATGAGCACCACAAATGTCCCGTATGTCAGACAAACTCTCAGACAGTCAGGCATATGACATGGAAAAATGGCAGAACAACAGCGACTACGACAACTAATATCGATAAAATTGATGGAAGATGACATCCCAGGAGCGAAGCTGAAACGGCATAAAGTAGAGGACCATTCTTTATTAGAGTTGAAGCGATGGGTTAAGTGCAGAGGACTTCACATTAGCGGAAAGCAGGCTGAACTTGTAGAAAGGTAGGTCCGGCTTTCGGCGTCTTCATCTTGACTCTTCTCTCTCTCCTCAGACATCACTATCGAATCCTCAACTATTCTTTTTTCCATCAATTGATACAAAATATGTCATCCTTAGCTAAAGTAGACATACAAACATGTCCAGTGAAATCAAGTACAACTTAGTAGGCAGGCCTAGCTAAAAAATAGGTTGTAGTCTATTGCAAGTCGAAACAACACTGACACTCACTTTCACTATTATTTATCATCATGTTTTGCTCTAACTCGCCTGTTAGTTGCAAGCGGTTGCTGGGATAGGATTTGGGTGGTCAGCTGTGGGTCGATGTCCACCTACAAAGTGTTTAGAACAAATGTAGGTGTTCCTCGTAATTTTCCCGACGTGGAACTTTTCTTTTGGTCTGCCACACGACTGTATCCACCACTCCACAACATTTCTCCCTTTTCGTCCTTGGCTTCAGGAAAGTGATGAACCAAACCCCAGCCATTTCAGGTCTATCGGCGTAGCGAGAATCACTCTTGCATGTTCCATAGCAGCAGTGTTTATTGCTCACCATTTTAACTCTGTCGTAATACTCCACAAAATCATAGGATTTGTGGAGTGTTTTCAATCGGTAACACTCAATCGGTACAGTATTGTTTGTCTGACATACGGGTACTCGCTGTTAGCGCATTGACGTCACATGGCTATTTATAGCTCGCCTGCGGAGCGCTATTTTTATGTAATTGCCTTGATAGAGTTGGCACTAGGCCTGTATCTACTCGCTTGTAATCGCTCTTCCAGTCGAGTGGGAACTCCACTCATTAAAGTGGAGAACAAGGGAAAATCTCCCCCTCTAAAACAAGTAGATTGATTTGTGGAAAATATCTAATGTTCATGTGATCAACAAGTCGACAATGCACCGATTGGCGGCCCAATCGGTGGCTCGTGAATAAAAAGAGTGTGTGTGTGTGTGTGTGTGTGTGTGTGTGTGTGTGTGTGTGTGTGTGTGTGTGTGTGTGTGTGTGTGTGTGTGTGTGTGTGTGTGTGTGTGTGTGTGTGTGTGTGTGTGTGTGTGTGTGTGTGTGTGTGTGTGTGTGTGTGTGTGTGTGTGTGTGTGTGTGTGTGTGTGTGTGTGTGTGTGTGTGTGTGTGTGTGTGTGTGTGTGTGTGTGTGTGTGTGTGTGTGTGTGTGTGTGTGTGTGTGTGTGTGTGTGTGTGTGTGTGTGTGTGTGTGTGTGTGTGTGTGTGTGTGTGTGTGTGTGTGTGTGTGTGTGTGTGTGTGTGTGTGTGTCCTCAAATCTATTTATTTTTGTAAGGCCCAAAATCACAACAACAGTTGCCTCTGAGGGCCACAGGGAGAAATGAATCAACAATGTCTGTGGTGGCGAGGGACGATGTCCCAGGGTCCTCTGTCCTTAGACTCTCCTTCTCGGCCAGGAAAAACTACAAAAAAAAGCGTAGAAACCTGGAGGAGTTCCAGTGAAGGAGAGATCCGACTCTCACAGACGGACACGAGGAGACTGGAGCTGGACCCACTCCTCAGGCAGATGAGGGACCGTCGGAGTCGAGCTGGACCCACTCCTCAGGCAGATGAGGGACCACTTCACCAGGGGAGGGGCATCTGGGTCCACAGGTCCTCAGGAGTGAGAGAAAGAAAAGAAGGCGGTGAACAGTTTGCAAGTGGAATCAAAAAATAAATATTGTTTGATAGCATAAGTAGTCAGAAGAAGAAGAGTATAGTGCTCAAGCTGTCATACTTCCCCCAGCATAGTTACTCCTAGGGCAGCGTAGCTAAAGCTGTGGGTTTATGTTTCTGTTCCTAACTAGTCTGACCATAAGCGATTTCGAAGAGGAACGTTTTAAGCCTGGACTTAAATGAAGAGACTGTGTCAGCATATTTAACATGGGTCGGGAGCTGATTCCATAACACAGGAGCTTGGTAGCTAAACGCTCTACCTCCTACTGTACTTTTAGAGACTCTTGGGACCACCAGAAGGCCGGCATTCTGAGAGCGAAGAGCTTTCTTTGGATGATATGGTTCTATAGCATCTTTGAGGTAGGATGGGGCCATGTCATTTATGGCTTTGTAGGTCAAGAGTAGAATTTTGAATTTGATTCTAGACTCGACGGGGAGCCAGTGAAGAGACTTCAGCACCGGCGTAATGTGCTCTTCTTTTTGTTCCTGTTAGTAATCTTGCTGCTGCATTTTGAACCAGTTGAAAGCTTTTTATGGACCTTTTAGGACACGCTGCAAGCAGGGAGTTACAGTAGTCTAATCTAGTCGTTACAAATGCATGGATAAGTTTTTCGGCATCACTTTTAGGCAGGATTCTTCTGATTTTGGCTATGTTGCGCAAATGGAAATAGGCTGTTTTACAAGCTTGATTTATATGAGCTTTAAATGAGAGCTCCTGGTCAAATAAGACTCCAAGGTTTCTTACAGTAGAACTGGAGGCTACACTGACATTGTCCAGTGTGACTATCTGCTCAGATAGAGAGTCTCGTAGATGCTTAGGGCCAAGCACAATGACCTCGGTTTTTTCAGGGTTAAGAAGCAGGTAGTTTAGTGTCATCCAGGTTTTTATCTCCTTCACACAAGTACTAAGTCTGTCTACTTGATCGCTCTGATCAGGTTTCATTGATAAATACAGCTGAGTGTCGTCTGCATAGCAGTGGAAGTTAATGTCATGCTTTCTGATAATGTTGCCTAATGGCAGCATATAAAGAGTAAACAGAATTGGACCGAGTACCGAACCCTGTGGCACACCGTAAATTACTTTAGAGCTTGGTGAGGAGCTCTGGTTTACATTAACAAATTGGAACCTATCAGATAGATAGGATTTAAACCAGCTGAGGGCTGTTCCTCCAACACCTCACATTTTGTATGCATTTCTAGATTGCTTTATAATTAGATGCATACAGCGCACAGCTCTCTGATGTGACTCTAAATAACTGCTTTTACAATATATCTGTACTGGAGCAAAACATTATTTTCACTTGGGAGCTTACGGCTTGCTCAGACTGTGCCTGGAGCAGCCGTGACTGCTGTCTTGGAGCTGTGTTTTTGTGAACTGCAGCTGGGACTTCACACAGAGCTCTGCTGTGCTCTTGCAGGCTTTAAAAGCTGCTCTCGAGGTGTTGGCAAACCATTTACGGTATATAAGAAATAGGCCTGTGGAGGGCTACGACGTCCAGAGAAAATGGATTCCAAAGAAAGAATTCAGACCACCACAGTTTCCCTGTGTGCAGTCTGAGTTGCGATTAAGTATGTTTTGCAGTACCACAATATTGCCAACGTCCCTATCTCTTACTTGTCCTTAGATACCTGAATGACCTGTACTGCCTGGAGTTACGACCCGGATCCAGTGTGGTGGGCTGGGACATCCCCTCCACCTCAGGTCGGCCCCCCCCACCCAGAGAAAGTCACACAGCAGTGGTCACCAGTGGAAAAACCGGGAACAGACTCATTATCTATGGAGGCATGAGTGGCTGCAGACTTGGGGACCTCTGGGTGCTTGATATAGGTGAGATGTGCTGAGGCATTGGTAATTTAATATTGACAAATTAATCAATGAAACATTGAAAATGGAATACATTTATTTTGTTTTGCAGAAATTCGGTTATCAAAACGACGTTCAGTTTCCAAATATAAGATGTATACATTATTCTTATAGAGGGAGTTACCCTCCCATGGGGTATTTGTTGTTAACAAAGCATATTTAGATAACCTTTTTACCTTTTTTGTTGGTTTGAAAATGCTATAATGCATTAGCTTTACATTACATAACATTCCAGACAAGCAAAAACACCCCCATGGAGATGAGCAGGTTCTGGATCCTCCACCAGGAAAGCGTCTTTTAACTAGAATTCATTACATATAATCTACGTAATTATTTTTAAACTAACTAAGCTAACTTATTTGCAATAGTGGTCTGCCATGCAGGTAAATATTTAAAATTACATACATGTTTTCAATTTATCAATCAAATTCTATATCGTCTTAGGTGATATCAAAATTAGAATGTTGAGTGTATCCTCTATAACAAGTGTAACAGTTAAACTGCTGAAATGTTTATTAGAAAGTTAAAAAAAAAAAAAAAACTTTGGTATAATCCTCCAAACTTCAAGGGGGTATTTCTGAACTTTTGTGTTCAATTTTATGGTCCTTTGACGTTTTGTGCAATACTTGAATCTCAATCGCAAAATGTGCTTCCACATTTATCACTTTGTTTTATGAATGGCAAAATCTGTTGATTATCAGCATGATCCAATAATGCAAGTATTCTTGTTTTAAAAAAAATATTGTTTAATCTTTTATAGACTCTTTGTCATGGACAAAACCATCTATTGGAGGAACAGCTCCTCTTCCACGCAGCCTGCACTCCGCCACTATCATCAACAACAAGTAAATGATTTTCACTCAATCACTGTTTTTATAGATCCTAAGTGTGTGTTTGTTATGCTTAGAGGACCAGAAATATTACTGTCAATAACAAATGTTGATTGTGCAAATGTAAGGATGTATCCCACAGCACCGTTTTTATTCAGTGAGGCCACAGTTATTTTATTACTTGGTTTACGGATCCGCCGCACTTAGATGATTGATGTCTACAATATAAATAAAATAAATTATTATAATTTAAGTACAAGTACTGCCGACAACGCAAAATAGCTTTAAATTAAATATAAAAAGCGGTATTAAAGGATTGAATGGATGATTTTTTTGGCCCAAATCTGAGTCTTATTTCCTCGTGGCTCGAGGAAGTCTCATTTACACAGTAGTGACACTCCAGGTGGACTGCCGATTAGTCCTGCCACGTTTCAATCATAAAACACACCTACCGCTCACCTGCAGCTGCGTGCGCCTCATTTCCGCGTGTCTAAGCGCATTGATCTATCATAATATAGTTCCCTCAGTGTACGGGACAAAATGAAGACGGAGAAAGACAGATCGAGCTTACTCAGAAAACGGAAATCTACGGGAGATGAGAGATGCGATCCGTCGCGCTAATAAACAAACGCACGTGTGTGTTGTATCAGTCCGCACGGGGGGAGTGCGCACACTTCCGCTCCTCCTCCCCCCCTCTCCTCCCATGGTGCCTTTTGGGAAAACCCGGGAAAAGAAAAAATCGTTTGAAATTGAAATTATATTGATATTTATATTTCGCCCGCCGTAAACCAAGTAATAAAATAACTGCGGCCTGATGGTGAACTTGGATTGCTAACATTTTGTGTTTTGCATCTGTTAGGATGTATGTGTTTGGAGGCTGGGTCCCTCTGGTGATGGAAGATGTCAAAGTGGCCACACATGAGAAGGAATGGAAGTGCACCAACACTCTGGCCTGTCTCAATTTAGGTACAACACCACTTCAATGAAATGGTTAATGATTTAGTATAATTGTGTAATAATGAGTGACTACATAAACTACCATCCATCTAAAATGCCAATGCGCATGTATGATGCTATGTTAGAAAATGAGCAGATGTAATTATTTTATTCACATTTTTATTACACTGTATTTTGACCTTAAAAGCCAAAGCTCTCAGACCATTGATTATTATTCCTGTCAAATCGTAATAATGATTTTCTGTTTCTCATAGAAACAATGAACTGGGAAACTGTGGTAATGGACTCTCAGGAAGAGAACATTCCCCGGGCCAGAGCGGGCCACTGCAGTGTGGCAATAAACTCTCGTCTGTTCATCTGGAGTGGCAGGGATGGCTATAGAAAAGCCTGGAACAACCAGGTCTGCTGCAAAGACCTGTGGTACCTGGAGACTGGTGAGAAGATTATATGGGATTTTACTGTTTTTTTTTTTTTTTTTTTTTTTTTTTTTTTTGACCATCTCACACCTTAAACATTTTATGGGTAACAAGCTGGCCTACAGGCATGAAATGAGCTCCTTTGTTGACTGATGTGGTCCCATTTTCTACAGTTCAATGTAGGAAAAGCACAGAAACTAATTATTGATTTTAGAAAGAAAAAAAGCTTTCTCTCCAGTTCCCATTAAAGGGCAGTCCATTGAAATGGTTGAATCTTACAAGTACCTGGGAGTGGTCAGTGTGTTGTTTTACGCGGTACTGTGTTGAGGCAGGAGAATCACTATGGAGGCCGGTTCAGTGGTAGGTCTGAGCCTGGACTGGTTGGACAGTGTTATGGATAAAATGATAATAACCAAACTTATGGCTGTACTCAATATATTCAATATATGCTCGAGACTTTTTAACAACATCAAGTCATTATAAATAGCTGAGTTCTACACTTCAGAACCTACAGACAGCTGCATCAAGGCTGAGTTTGAGAAGCTGAAAATGGGACTTCATCATAGGACAGTTGTATTTGATCTTAAGGACAGTGTGAACATTAGATTCTAATGTTTTTTCTTATTTTACTTATTAGTAGTATACTTTTAACACCAGTTTTAAGGGATATCCATGAATCAGGACGCGTATCGTATCAATTTCTTTGTTTTGGGATTCGTATTGTGAGGTACAAGGCAATACCCTGCCCTAACCAAACTTCAGACTGTTCTCCCTCTTATGGACCATCCCCTCTGAAGTGCTCCTTTACTGAACAAATTATGTTCTACTGACAACCTCAGAAACTTTTATACCAGAAGCTGTGCTTTTTTTATAGCAAGCCTTTGGTCTGGATCTATGTTTACAAATTGTCTGTTTTTGTGCACTGACATTACAAGGGTCTAGCAGAGTTCTGTAAAGTGGTGAGAGGGTTTTTCAATCACATCACAAAATATTGAGAAATGCCTGAAATATTGATTTCCCCTTTTATTCCAGAGCGTCCTTGTGCTCCGTCGCGTGTGCAGCTGGTCCGTGCAAACACCTCGTCTCTGGAGGTGAGCTGGGGCCCCTGTCAAACTGCAGACACATACGTTCTTCAGCTGCAAAAGTATGACCTGCCACAGACCACACCTGCAAGTCCCGCCCCCAGCCCCGCCTCCAACCCCATCACCATGGCCACGCCAACCACGCCCACTTCAGCCACACCACCCACTGGTATCACTCTGGTCACTGCAGCTGGAAGTGCACTTGCCACGCCCAATAAAGCAGGTACACAACTTGACTTACACTTTGTTTTAACATGTATTTGATGCTGCTCAATGGAAGAGTGGATAGGACATATGCCAGGCTCCATGGGCAGCCGGCCACAGCATCATTGCGAGTTTTATCCGGCTGCTGAATGTCTTTCCCTCTCATCCCCATTTCTTGCTAAACTGTCTTGTCTAAAGTCTACGGCCCAAAAAATCCTTAAAATTCATTGTTATTAGAAGCCACATTTTTTAAATACATTTTCACAATATTCTGTTTTTCTCAGCTGTCCTGAAGGTGGCAGCATCTCCCGGAGGGGCCTCAGGAGGCTCAATCGTAACAGTCCGACAGGCCACTCCCAAATCCCCCGTTGCCGTAACAACACTCCCTGCAGGAGTTCGCATGGTGGTGCCCTCTCAGACCACACAACAAGGAACGGTAATGAACAGATCATTTTAAGAACTAACTTCAGGTGGGTTTTGCGTTGTTCATTTCTGTTTTGATTTCAGCCCATTGGCACAAACCCTCAGATGTCGGGCATGGCAGCTCTGGCTGCAGCTGCAGCAGCCACCCAAAAAATTCCTCCCTCTGGAACAGCGCTAAATATGCCAACAGGAGCCACCATAGTCAAGACTGTGGCTGTGAGCCCTGGGTCCACCACTCTACCCGTCAAAGTGGTGAGGGAACTACATGACTCTTAACTCTAAATTAACTAAAACTATTCAATACTCTACATTATCCATACATTACAATACTGAGGATATTGTAATATAGGCAGCAATAAAATAATTTGCTGAGAACCTACTCTTCAGGCCAATTCAATAGACCCTTTAAATGTTTGATCATAAGAATGTCTAAAATTCCAAAATAAAGTGGAATAAGTGACATTAGCCATACATAAGCCCCCCCCCCAGGAGAATGGTTGGCTTTAGTCCGTCCGTAGTTTGGAATGGTTCATGTCATGGCAAAATGCGTCTCCTTACACAGGGCCTGGTCTGCTATATGAACAGCTCGTATCTGAATGATGGATTTAATTATAAGGCCAATCCCAGCAATTCATTAAATATTTGTGGCACTATAAGATGCTGAAAAGCTAGAGTAAACTAGTAAGAGAGTAAAAGAGACAACTGTCAGCTTTTTCTGTATTTATTTTTCTTTCTTACAAATCTGTTGCAAATTCTCTTCAAGAAATGCATTGGGTTTGTAGAATGTTAGAGGCATTATGTACTGGAAATATAATATTTTAAATCTTGTCGTGTCGTGCATAAATGACCTCCACTCGATAAAACAACGATTTATCAGAAGAGCAAGTCAGCATTTGTTGAGAAATTATTAATTTATGTTTCTCAACTTTTTACCCTCTTGTTTTCACTTCTCTCTCTTGTCCAATAATCTTGCACTAAAGCGTTCTCTTTATCCCGACCCCTTTTGAAAGCTAGTATCACTTTCGCAGCCCCCTTTTGAATCACTTAAATGGACCATTATGGTTTATTCATAATTGCCCTTGTGTCAGCAGAAGCATGATTTTTGGTTTTCCTGTGATTCAGGTGAGTAATCCAGCTACTCGAATGTTGAAGACTGCCGCTGCACAGGTGGGTGGGGCATCTGTCGTTTCTGCCCCTGGAACACCCAACCGGCCAATCATCACTGTGCACAAGTCGGGCACAGTTACAGTGTCCCAGCAGGCTCAAGTGGTAACGACGGTGGTGGGAGGGGTCACTAAGACCATCACCCTGGTGAACAGTCCTCTGAGTATGGCCTCTGGGGGCACTCTGGTGAGTACTGTACAAAATATAAGATATCATAAATGTTTATGTGTGTACATATATGGGTATATTTATTTATATATAGGTATATACATTATGCTAACATTTGGCTTTTTTGGTAGTTGGGAAACCTGGGAAACCTGGGAAATCTTGGTAAAGTGGTGTCTTTGGTTCAGACCAAACCAGTTCAAAGTGGAGTAGTGACTGGACAGGCAGGAAATCCTGTAACACAGATTCTACAGGTAAATACAAGCATCATACTCTCTACATGCCTTGCATAATTAAGTTGTTTCTATCAATGTATAATTGGAGCTGCCTGCATATTCTTTACAGCATAAAACTTCAAACATGACTCCTCTCCTCTTTTGTCCTCTCCCTCATAGACTAAAGGCGGCCTTCCCCCTGGTACAATCCTGAAGTTGGTGACCTCCGCAGACGGCAAACAGACCACAATACTGAGCACCTCACAGTCTGGAGCTATCGGCAACAAACCTACAATTCTCGGAATGTCTCAAGCAGGAGCTAAACCGGGGACGACCATTATCAAGACCATCCCGATGTCTGCCCTGCAGGGAGCCGCTGGTACAGATGCAAACATACTAAGCCTACCATTGACTGCATACAGAGTAAACGATTGTGTGTCACAAACAAAACAATTATCATTCATTTGCACTGTATATTTTTAAATACTTGTATTTATTTGAATATTTAACTACTATTATTGTTTATTGATTTTGCATGTTCAGGTGGAAACAGTCCTATCACATTCCTCACAAATAAAGGAATGACTTCAGGAACAGCTCAGAAAATCCTTACTGCAGTCCCCAAGATTTCAGCTGGAGGCCAGCAGCAGCTCACACAGGTGCGAAACTCCTCCATCCTCATTCTATATGGTTTACAGTTTTAGCCTTTGCTTAGTGAAGACATAATGCTGGTATGCTCGCTGGCGAGCATTTTCTATATCTCAAATATTCTCTTACATCATCACTTTTTTATTTCCGTGGTCAATACCAGCAAGCCATACATCATTTTAAAGCTTATTTTCTCACCAAACGAATATGTCATTGATTTACATTGAATAATATGCCCCAAGAAGCAATTGTCAATAGTTTGTGAGAAAGTCTCAACTTTTACAAATGTATGTCCTACCTGTTTGCTGTTTATGACGGACTAAACTGCTTTAATTCTGTACTCAGTCTGTCTGTAAGGAATCATTGAAAAACAATATCCACTTGTATTTTTCCTGAAGTTATCCGATTTCGAGATATTGTCAAGTAAACAAAGTGTTCTTCGTTGACGATGGTCAGGATTAACGCTGTCCGGTGCATTTCTCCGTCCATAACAAATTACCTGTTTGACCTATAAGATAATGTTTGGCATCGATCTTTTCTTCAGACTGTTACCTACAGAATGAGACCATCTGTCCACGGGTTTGTTTGGTACAGCCTCCGCAAAAAAAAAAATGCGCCGCTTGCGACGCACATGGATTCCTCTGCATGCTAGTGACGTAGCAGACTTTCTATTGACATATTATTCTAGCCAATAAGAATAGCTTTAGAATGGTAGGCGGGACAAAGGCCTTATTGACACAGAATCTTCTGTATTATTGTGCGTAAGGCTCAGGTAAGGCTGTAAAGAGCCAGATTTCTCGGCAGGATTTTGCGCATAACGTTTTCTGATTTTATTAGTTTTTTGGGCGTGCATTTTGTTAGATATATGTATTATTATACCAATACAAAAATAAAATAAAAAATATTAGGCTACCCCAAATAAATTGTCTGTTTGCTGTAACCCGAGTCGACATTTTTTAAGTGGCTCGGACGGTAGGCGAATTTTGAAGGCCAAAACAAATATCAAAATTTTGTCTGAGTGACCACCAGGGGTCAGGCTTCAACAGTCAATGACGGAAAACGTCTCTATCAACCCGGTCGGACTAAATCTCACGATTTTAAGACATTTCAATCGACCTTTTGCACGCCGCTATCCTTTATTTTGGTAGCGAAGGCAAGCGGGGGGAACATGCGGGGGATACGAGCGCCGCCATGTTTGTTGTGATGACGCTGCTGGGTGTGTTTCAATCCCAGAATGCATTTGCGTAAGTCAAATTTCACACCGTGACAGAGAAACACATGTCCTATGGAGACATGAGTGGCGCCAACAGAGGCAAACCAACTTGTAAAAAGCAATGTGACTACGCACGCTCTGTTTTATTATAGACGCATGTGGAGGATTGAAAGTGAAGACGCGCATGCGGTGCGTTATCAGTCCTTTGGGATGAAAGACATGTTTACCAGCGTGATAAAAGTATTTGACACGGTGGTTCAGGAAAGACCGGTAAGACCGGTCGTTGAGTCAGCGAAATAATTGAAAAATAAAAGATTTTGACGTTTTTTCAGCAAAATGCTGATCATTTTTTTTCAGTCGGCTAGTTTCATAGCGGGTCGGTCGGGTTACAGCAAACAGACATATTATTTTGCCTAGACATTTTTTTCTAACCTCTATATGGGAAATTCATGGGTAAACTCATATTTACACATTTTCACTTTTTTTTTTAGCAGTTATAATAGGTATCAGTGGCCTACAAAACATCAAAATGTATGTTTTATGATCATAGAGGAGCTAAAATTGTAATAAAACAGTTTGGCACAGTTTGCACATATTTGGATCACTTGTTCCGAATATACTTTTTGATACAAAAAGGTCAACAGCACCAAAATGCCTGTTCCTAGAGATCTGAAACTTTACACAGTTGTTGTCAACAAGATAAACATCATGTACAGTGAACAGCATATGCACACAATGAATGTAATGGTCCTGAGCATGATAATGGTCAAATTGACAAAATTCAGGCGAGACTAAAAAATGATGTTTTGTTTATGTTTGGGCTTCTGTAGTGTAAGTTCTGAAGCCCTGACGGTGTTCATTTGCACATCTGCAGAAACTAGAAGGCCTAAGCTTTCTAATGATGCTTCACACTTGCATGTGGAACATAAGATCCTCTTTTAATAAGCAATGCCATTTGGGTATGTCCAACCATTGTGCACAGGGTGGATGGTAACAGGTTAATTATAATCCACCACACACATTGTTATTTTATGTCTTGTTCATCATAAATCGCAATATTGATTTGAAAGCGACTTAAAAGTAGAAACTGGTCCATTGACTACCAGTTAAAAATTGCAAAACAATTCGCTATTGAATTGTTCAAAACTTCAATACAAACACGTGACTCAATACACGTCACCAGTTCAGCATTGCTTTCACAGATGCATAAGAAAACGGCTTCACAAAGGCTCTACTGTTTTGTTTTACTTAATTCGAACAGAAAAGAGGTTAATATATAACTACCATAAACATTTATAGAATGCATTAATCTAATATTAATTATAGATTAATAATAATCTAATAAAAGGTGGAACAAGGTAAATTTTATAGCCACATACGTGTTTGTGTGTCTTTGGGTACAGGTGGTTTTGAAAGGGGCCCCAGGGACCCCAGGGACCATCCTCAGGACTGTCCCCATGAGTGGTGTCAGACTGGTGTCTCCAGGATCCAAACCGACGGTCACGACTCTAGTCGTCAAGGGCACCACAGGTAATGACGTAAACTACTGTAGAATAAGAAGTTAGTTATTTCCCACTGCCCTGGCTGAGAAAAACAAGTTTGCCTTTTCACACTTTTTCAGCCAGAAAGTCATGGTTCTGTTTGTTCTAAGTTAGACTGTTTCCTCACCTGTGTTTTTCAGGGGTGTCGAGCCTTGGTACTGTCACTGGGACCGTCTCCACTGTCGCCGGGGGAACTGTTGTTGGGACTAACGCCTCTCTGGCTACGCCTAGTACTACCTTAGCTACCATTGCCACATTAGCCGGCCAAGTAACAACGGCAACCACAGCTGGGGCGACCAAACAGGTACCATCACCGCCTCTCATTTTAAAATATGATTAAAACACATGATCAATGTACAGCAGCATTATCAGCTGGATAGTCCTATGAACAAAAATACCCAGTGAAAGCTTTTGACTTTTCACAACATCTCTAACACATCACATTTTTAGTAACTTTGTAGTAATTTACAAACTACATCAAATCTGCAGTGTACAAAAGACGAGGTAATGGTAAAGGTAATCACATGTGCAGTTCCATTTAGGGTAAGTTTAGTCAGAGTTATGTGGACTTAAAATGCAACACAATGTCAGCAACAATCTGTTTCCAGGTGACCCTAATCACAACCCCCAGTGGAGCGGAGGCTCAGCCCTTGGTCCAAGACCTGCCTGTGTCCATCATGGCCTCCCCCACGTCAGAGGAACCTGGAAGTACCACCACAAGCTCCTCTGTTACTACTACAGCGGAGGGAGAAGAGGAGTCGAACACAGGTAATCTATAGACTTATTAGTGCGGTCAATAAGGAGATGCATGGATATTGTAAAGAAGTCTGTTAGTTACATGAAGATAAGAGGATATTCAGATGGCAATGGGATCTAGATTGATCAAAGAAAAGTCTTCTCTAATCCATCCATTATTTTTCAGTGACGTTGATCTGCTCCAACCCCCCGTGCGAGACTCATGACACAGGGACCACAAACACAGCGACTGTGGCAACAGCTTCGATGGGAGGGACAGAGAGAGTCTGCTCCAACCCGCCCTGTGAAACTCATGAGACTGGGACAACTAACACCGCCACTGTGGCCTCCTCCAACATGGGACAGAACACACAGGTAAAAACCACAAGATGCAATACTGACTTGAGTTTATCCACTTTTATTCAGAAATAACAGTCATCCCAACACACATTTTTATCAATGTGAAAACAATATTACAAATCATAAAATACTGAAGAACTTCTCACACACCTTGAACTTAATTTTTGGACATACATTTTTGGAATAGAACAGTCAATAACTGGTGCACATCACCTTTTATAAAATGTTATTTGTAGGCCCTCATTCATCAAACTTCTGTATGGCAAAAATCAGTGTGTATATGTGGTGTACGACCTAAACAAGACACTCCTTTATCTCTTCATTAGAGCCACAAGTTTCATCTTGGAGAGCCTTAATGTAGTTAAAGCTGTAAAAGTTGTGAGTTATTCCATAGAGCCAAGGAAAACCCGCCTTTTTATATGCACAAAACATACTGCCCTTTAATCTATGTGTTATCAGGGTAAGCTTAAACAAAAATGCTGTTACTTATTGTAATGTAATTAGTGTAGTAAAGTAGAAGATTCTCATTTGTTGAGGTTGTGCTCTTTCAAGTTTTATATTTTCTTTAATTATAATATTTATGATGATATAATTATCATAAAACTAGAGGATGAATCGACTTTATTATAATGGTTTTGAGCCAACTCGTGCGCATCAGGCCTGGACCAGAGACACAGGTCTGGGAGCAGCAGCAGCCAACAGCAGTAATGCAGAGAGGGTCAAAGTACTCACTGTGGCATGACCCTTCTTCTGGATGGTCCTGACATGGGGGTTCAGTCCTGCTGATTCTGGGGGAGCAGTGGACTCTTGTTCACATGGGTTTGTCAAAGGCTGTTTGTTTGAGTGGTAACGTCCTGGCATTGCGCCTGGTCCAGTGCAGGGGTAAAGATTAAGCCCTAAAATCGTAATTTAATAGCAAATGTAGAATTTTTTTTTTTAAAACAATTAACCTAAAAATATAATTAGACCCACATTTCATTGTCTGTCTTTTCTACTCAGCCAAAACTGTCATAAATTCTACTTTTTGACATATTCCGTGCCCTCATGCTATAAATCCAGTGGGTTAGGCCTCTTGAAACATGAATATTTTGAGGCACACCGTGACAGAGAAACACATGTCCTATGGAGACATGAGTGGCGCCAACAGAGGCAAACCAACTTGTAAAAAGCAATGTGACTACGCACGCTCTGTTTTATTATAGACGCATGTGGAGGATTGAAAGTGAAGACGCGCATGCGGTGCGTTATCAGTCCTTTGGGATGAAAGACATGTTTACCAGCGTGATAAAAGTATTTGACACGGTGGTTCAGGAAAGACCGGTAAGACCGGTCGTTGAGTCAGCGAAATAATTGAAAAATAAAAGATTTTGACGTTTTTTCAGCAAAATGCTGATCATTTTTTTTCAGTCGGCTAGTTTCATAGCGGGTCGGTCGGGTTACAGCAAACAGACATATTATTTTGCCTAGACATTTTTTTCTAACCTCTATATGGGAAATTCATGGGTAAACTCATATTTACACATTTTCACTTTTTTTTTTAGCAGTTATAATAGGTATCAGTGGCCTACAAAACATCAAAATGTATGTTTTATGATCATAGAGGAGCTAAAATTGTAATAAAACAGTTTGGCACAGTTTGCACATATTTGGATCACTTGTTCCGAATATACTTTTTGATACAAAAAGGTCAACAGCACCAAAATGCCTGTTCCTAGAGATCTGAAACTTTACACAGTTGTTGTCAACAAGATAAACATCATGTACAGTGAACAGCATATGCACACAATGAATGTAATGGTCCTGAGCATGATAATGGTCAAATTGACAAAATTCAGGCGAGACTAAAAAATGATGTTTTGTTTATGTTTGGGCTTCTGTAGTGTAAGTTCTGAAGCCCTGACGGTGTTCATTTGCACATCTGCAGAAACTAGAAGGCCTAAGCTTTCTAATGATGCTTCACACTTGCATGTGGAACATAAGATCCTCTTTTAATAAGCAATGCAATGGGTTTTCCTTGGCTCTATGGAATAACTCACAACTTTTACAGCTTTAACTACATTAAGGCTCTCCAAGATGAAACTTGTGGCTCTAATGAAGAGATAAAGGAGTGTCTTGTTTAGGTCGTACACCACATATACACACTGATTTTTGCCATACAGAAGTTTGATGAATGAGGGCCTACAAATAACATTTTATAAAAGGTGATGTGCACCAGTTATTGACTGGATGGTCCTGACATGGGGGTTCAGTCCTGCTGATTCTGGGGGAGCAGTGGACTCTTGTTCACATGGGTTTGTCAAAGGCTGTTTGTTTGAGTGGTAACGTCCTGGCATTGCGCCTGGTCCAGTGCAGGGGTAAAGATTAAGCCCTAAAATCGTAATTTAATAGCAAATGTAGAATTTTTTTTTTTAAAACAATTAACCTAAAAATATAATTAGACCCACATTTCATTGTCTGTCTTTTCTACTCAGCCAAAACTGTCATAAATTCTACTTTTTGACATATTCCGTGCCCTCATGCTATAAATCCAGTGGGTTAGGCCTCTTGAAACATGAATATTTTGAGGCGTTTCATTCAAATCATGCTACACCAAAATGTACACAATTTTCACAGCAATGTTGATGGCCATTAAATCTATTGGAAACCAAAGGAATCTATAACGGAGGAATTTTCTCTTCCTAAGGTCTCCTCTAACTCTCCAGTAAACGGAGCCACAGTCTGTTCCAATCCTCCCTGTGAGACCCATGAAACAGGGACAACTAACACCCCTACTACAGCAGGCGCAGGAGGACTCCGACAGGTAATAATATCATTAGCACAATATCTTTATCATATCCGGTTAATTGGTCCATATTATAGAGTTTGTATTCTCTATTCAGGCCTGTTCCAATCCTCCCTGCGAGACCCATGAAACGGGCACAACTAATACCACCACCACAGCAGGAGTAGGAGGACTCCGACGGGTAATATTATCATTAGCACATTATCTTTATCATACCCGGTGAATTGGTACAGATTTGACAGATTTTAGAGTTTGTATTCTCTCTACTCAGGCCTGTTCCAATCCTCCCTGCGAGACCCATGAAACGGGCACAACTAGTACCACCACCACAGCAGGTCTCCAACAGGTATGGGGGGGCAGCTTTCACAACATTTACATGAGCAAACTGCTGGAGGGAAAAAATGTTGTTCTTGTAACTATTTAGTACCCTCACATTTTACATACTGTATCTTAGCAAATGAGAGGAACTAGAGACTGTAGTAGCTGCAGTTAATGGGGGTGTTTCAGCTCTTACGTCAGCGCAGGTACTTTTCCAGCGGCCTTGAAACCACATTGTCTCCCTTCGAGGCAAGTGCTGTTGTGATTTCAGACATTACAAAAATGAATTTAATTGAACCCAACCAATACTTAAAGGGCCCATATCATGCAAAATCGATTGTTCAGAGCTTTTAACCTTCTTATAGTGCCATTGGTACCTTGTATATGTGCCCATGTTTTTTTGTTTTTATAATTGATTACAGCAATCTTTAGCTAGAGAAAAGTCTCTATCCTTTTCCTCGGATGAGCAGGACGAGTCGGCCCAGGGCAGAGCTTTGCTAATAGTTTAGGGAGTGCTCTGATCAAAATAAATCTTTTTCCAGGTCTGTTCTAATCCTCCATGTGAAACCCATGAAACGGGAACTACCAACACAGCGACTACAGCAGGAAGTCTAAGACAGGTTCATATTTTACATAACAAAAGTATGAATGAGAATAACTGATTATTTATAATTTTACTGAGCCCGTTGGTTTTCTTCTAGGTCTGTTCTAATCCTCCGTGTGAAACCCATGAAACGGGAACCACCAACACAGCGACTACAGCCACAGGTAAATCTGAATACTATTACAATTAGGGATGCATGATAATGGAATTTTCTAGTGATAACTGGTGATTGGTGGTGAGTGTGTTCACCACAATAAAGGAACATTTCCGTTAAATTAATTTAACTGAATTAAAACATTTTATTTTATTGTTCATATTTTGTTTCTAAGTCTAAATGTGGCCAAACCAGGCTATATGATCCTAGACCATATAAAGCCAAACTTATTATGAATCTTATTATAAGTATATAAAGCAACAGCGGCCTATCAGCTTAATGTTAAAGGGAGAAAAGTGGCTAAATTTAATTGTTTTGGGCTTATAATGATCAGATCAAATTTTTGGTGGAAAATGTTATCGGTGTGATGTCATATTTTATAATTATTGTGACCAATATTATCTTGCATCCCTAGTTACAGACATTGAGTATTTTAATATGTAAAAGCTAATATTTTTTGTTGATCACTATTGCAGCTCAGCAGAGTGAAGATTCTCCTGGAGAAACTACTGAACCCTCAGACTCCACTTCCTCCTCCTCCTCCTCCGTCGCCACAGCCAGTCAGAGCAGAGCTGTGACCACAGTGACACAGTCCACACCCACTCCCGGGCCTTCCATTCCTGTAAGTATTTATTTTACAGTATGAAAAAGATCCAGATTACCTGGTTTTGTGTCCTTAGTCGATTGTGAGATTTGTTATTCTACAAATGGAAATATCACAATGTAGGACTGAATTTAAACATTGGTTCTGTAGGAGATCTCGTCGTTGGTTGGCGAAGAAAGGGCAGAATCTTCTGAAGCCATTGCCGTGGCGACTGGGGCAGAGGGGGATGAGCCAATGCAGACAGACCAATCAGAGGAAGTGATGTCATCGGGAGCCACAGTGTTACAGGTTCACATGGGAGCAGCAGAAGATGCCCCACAGGTAAAAACTTCTACGAGTGCCATCTAATTTAACTTTGACCTGTGCTTTATTCTGTGAGTTTATGTTCAACTGCGCAGTCCTTTTACATTTGGACCAATCGCTCAAATCAACTGGAATCTGGGTCTGTTTGTGTTCTCAGATGGAGACTGCAGACAGCGGCCTGCCTCAGGAGCTTATGTCATCAGAAGGGGACGAATCAGGAGCTACGACACTGATGGTGACTGGACTGACCCCAGACCAACTGACTGCGGCAACAGACGAGGCTCAGCAAGCCACGATACAGGCCGTCCTCCAGGCAGCGGGGCAGTTGGGTGAGCCAGATGTCTACTGCTTTTATATTAAGAAGTTGATGTTTTGTCATCAGACTTTATAATGTATACCTTTTGTGTTACATTTGGCTTGGCCCAAATAATTGTGATATGAGCACTTACAAGAGCACTTAAATTTATATTTCTTTTGGTGATGTAAAGTTTACTGTCTTGCCTTGTCCTGTCTATTCAGGAACAGTACAGCAACTATTTTGATGAAGATATTTTTGCAATCATTGCAATTTATCTAGGCTGCTCAATGGCAGAGCGGTTGGTGCTACCAATAAGGAGATAGTGGGTTCGAGTCCCAGGCCAGACCAACATCACATGATCTTTCTGGGTGGTGTCTGCATGTCCTCCCTGTGTTACTCCGGGTTCCTACCACCATCCAAAGACAAAAAATGAATGACTGCAATCTAACAGAAATGTGCAAAAAGATGTCTTAATGTATTTTTATGTTTAGGCCGCAGTTATTTTAATACTTGGTTTACGAATCCGCTTAGATGATTGATTTCTACAATATTAAAAATAAATTCATAATTAATTTTATTTATAAAGTACAGACGCCAACGCAAAATAGCATTAAATGAAATATAAAAAGCGGTATTAAGTCAAAAGATAAGAGCATGTGAAGCAATTTTTTGCCAAAATCCTGCTGGAGTCATTTATTTTGGAAAGCATTGTTGTGACAGAGCTGCTCCGTCCCTGCGTGCGGCCCCGGCGAGAGCGCGTGCGCCCGTTTCCTTGTCTGCTGCGCGCATTTTAAACCCGTTTAACACATTTTCTCCAGCGCATTTTGTCGTGACTAAGGTTGCACACTTAGAAGCGTCATTTCTACCCATGCAAAGCACGCTAAATCTATTGTTACACTCACCTGTGCGCCGCGTCTGCGCCCTCTCCTCCCGTGGTGCATTTTGGGCAAACCCGGAAGAAAAAATCTTTTGAAATTATATTATTATTTCGTCCGCCTGTTCAATATATTTCATTTAAAAATACGTAAACCAAGTAATAAAATAACTGCGGCCTTAGTATCAGACACAAATTTCAATCATTTTTGAAAACAAATTTGCTCTTTTATGGTTACCGTTCAATCGTTTAAGACGTTTTATTCATTATAACCAACGCATTGGATGTTCCTTCTCTTGCCGAACGATTTTAATCGGTGCCATTCCAAATATTAGTTATCCTTATTAGTGCTGTTTGCCAGGTTAGCCATCTCGGAGACGAGCTTGAAACTGACATGTAGAATATTGTATATTTATATGTTCTGTTCCTCCAGGTGTTGCAGAAGGCAGCGTAGACCACACCATCCCAATTGTCTTAACCCAGCAAGAGTTGGCCGCACTGGTCCAACAGCAACAACAGCTCCAGGAGGCCCAGCAGGTGCAGCAGGTGCAGCCCAAACCAGAACCAGAGCCTATGGCAGAGCAGCCAGAACCACAGCACGCCATGCCCACAGGTGAGGAACCAGAAGTGCAACATCTATGGAACTGTTACACCTTTTTGGAAGATGATGGAAGTCAATCTCAAATACTAGTGTTCCAATCTAAGCAGTCATAGAAATTTCCATACTCTTGAGTTGATATCAATCCGGCTTTTCACATTCCTGTCCATGTCTGTCCCTCAGAGGGACTGGCTCCAGCCGACAGCCTGAACGACCCAGCGGCAGAAAGTAATGGACATGAGCTAGCATCGTCTGCAGTAACCAGCGCCGTTGCCCGATTGGCTAGTACATTTGCCCCGCCCCCTCTGAGCGCCAGCCCCAACAAGGTTCAGGCTGCTGCTTCGCTAACAGAGGTGGCTAATGGCATTTCTAATGCAACTCAGGTGAGAAAGGGAACTCTGCATTCATATTATAAATATTCCTGAGGCTTTTGTATTGCATGATAGACTCTATTAGAACTGTGCCATTTTTATATAAGCAGTGTTGTTATTACCATGGCTTTAATGACCCTTTCATAACCCGTTTTCAGAAACCAGCTGCAGTGAAGGCAGTCCCTAAAGACTCACAGTGGTGCGATGTGGGCATTGTGAAGGTCACCAATATGGTAGTGTCTCACTACTATGTGCCCTACGATGACAACTTCATCGACGTAAGAGCACAAATCACCAGTTAGGGAGAATGTTTGCCTTGTTTATTTAATCAATAATTCATTTTATTTTTTTCTCAGGATGACTCGGGGGCAGTGCCAGATTATACTCAGATGAGGAAAGTCGAGCTGCAGCCAGGAACGGCCTACAAGTTCAGAGTGGCTGGCATCAACATCTGCGGTAGAGGGGCATTTTCGGAAGTGTCAGCATTTAAAACCTGTTTACCAGGATTCCCTGGAGCTCCATGTGCCATTAAGATCAGCAAGGTTTGGAGTGCACCAAATAACCATCTTCATGAACATTGTATGTCAATACAAACATGTGAAGAGCTGAATCTTTTCTCTCCTCCAGAGCCCAGATGGCGCTCAGCTGACCTGGGAGCCTCCTGCCGTCACCTCTGGGCGGATCACAGAGTACTCTGTTTACCTGGCCATCCAGTCCTCGCAGACTTCTGCAGGCTCCTCTGGTTCACAGGGCCAGTTGGCCTTCATGAGGGTCTACTGTGGTCCCAGTCCGTCCTGCCTGGTCCAGTCCTCAAGTCTGTCCAACGCCCACATCGACTACACCACCAAACCTGCCATCATCTTCAGGATTGCAGCCAGAAATCAGAAGGGCTATGGACCAGCAACGCAAGTGCGGTGGTTACAAGGTAAAGCAAATCCTCTTCAATCATTAAAATTGTTCAGTTACCTTTTTTAAATTGAATATTTCCAAATGTTATATTCTAAATAATCCAAAATAGAAGTAGGCAAAGTAAATTTGGTAGCTACTTGATGGCAAGTCAGTAAAGTCAAGTCTAAACTTTTTGAAACGGGCTAAGCCATAAAGGTTTCACAGGTTTCTGATTATTTTTACAGATACTAAAGATGCCAAGCCTGCTATTAAAAGACCTGGAGTGTCGCCTGATTTGTAAGTTACTTTTTTGTTTTATTTTTCAGGAGGATTCTAACAGGTTCATTGATTTATTTTCAATTGACAGATTATGTGTAAATGTAATAGCACATTCAGACTAAACATGTATTGAGCATCTAATCTGCATCATTGGCAATACTTGCATCCCTTTTCACAAAATGTTCACAGACATTGGAACTTGTCCTGGTGATTCGGTGCAACACAAACAATAAAACATTGAACACTGAATACAAAACAACACAACAACAAAACATTGAACACTGAATACTAAACGGCATGATATGTACACAATAAAATATAAAGTTATGTAGTGTTCAATAGGAAGTGAACAGTGCAGTGAGTGCAAGGTGCTTAGGCAGTGTTCATGAGTCCAACAGCAGAGGAAAATAAACTGTTCTTGTGACGGGAGGTTCTGGTCCGAATGGACCGGAGCCTCCTGCCTGAGGGGAGTGGCCTCCTACCTGAGGGGAGTGGCTCATATAGTCCGTATCCACGGTGAGAAGGGTCGGCTGTGATCCGACCTGCTTTTTCACCTCAGTTGTCGCTGTTTTAGTTAATACAACTTGCTAAACTTTATTTGTGAATGCACATGAGTTTTTGCTGCATTTATTTAATTTTGTTTCTGCTAACTTTTTCTGCCTCCTTCCCTCTGCAGTAAACCTACCGGATCGAAGAAGTTCAGAGCCGACCAATAAGAACTAACTTTGCTCTGAGACCTGTGATCGGACACCCGTCTTCTTCAGCTCGGCTCTATTATGCGCTTAAAAGGAGAGCTGCGTGGGCCTGTGGTTCTTTTTACCATGTGACCTATCCACAATCTTCGAAACAGAAAGACAGAGACTTGTAAAATATATTTGTACATTTATCGATCAATCTGAAAGTTTCTCATGTTCTTTTTTCTTATTTTCTCATTTTCTCTTGCCGTTTGTCAGGAAACTGAATAATAAAAAAAGAAAAGGGTGAAGTCAGTGGCAGTATTTTGTCTTCAATTTAAAACGATTCAAGTTTTTCAGTTAAATGTAGTTTGTAGAAAGGTCAAGGGGTGGGACCAGCTCTGTGTAAATTAATTATTTCTGTAGCTGACTATTTTCTCTTTAGTCACTCTTTTTTGTTTTGATATTTTTTATATATATATATATATATATATATATATATATATATATATATATATATATATATATATATATATATATATATATATATATATATATATATATATATATATATATATATATATATATATATATATATATATATATATATATATATATATATATATATATATATATATATATATATATATATATATATATATATATATATATATATATATATATATATATAAAATCAATCTCTATCTGTCTCAAAGAAAAGCCAAATGGTTTATGTTTAACTGTGGATTATGTTATTCTCCTGTTTTGAACTGCCATTGGGTCCATTTGAATGATCGGCGCTCTCTGATTGGTCCGTTTGTTCGTGGGACTTAAGGGAGCGGTCCAACTTGTTTGTTTGTGGAATGACTCGGCTGTTGTTTGTGAATATTCTCTGCAACAATAAAGATTTTTAGAGCATTTTTTACAAACCGCAAGAGTCCTGTGTCTGATATCTGGGTCTATTCGAAAGGTATGGACTTTCCGTTCGAGCTGGATATTGACCATCTTACGTGTCTTAAAGATATTAATGATAAAAAAGATGCCACATTTTATTAGTATCGTTTCGATTATGTTTGTAACCCTCAGACCGATGACGCAAGACTCTGAAACAGCTGAAAGTGCAATCAAAACATCACCGGAACTATTTCCTGCGCTCTGATTGGCCGTCACTGCTGTCAGTCTGCGCTCAGCCGATTATCCGTCCACGCTGACGTCAGTTTGGATTTCCCCGGCATACTTTCGCTTTTCCCGTAAAGGATCAACAAAGATCGCGGGCGTGGTTTAGAAAGCGGGACGCGCTGATTGGCCGCTACAGAAGCCGGTCCTACTCTCATTGGCTTAGCAACAAAGTAACCAGCGCTGATTGGCTCTTGGCCGCATCGGTCCACAGCCCTAAATCCTGCCCCCTTCTGTTGTAACTGCAAAATCAAAGGCATGCTTTTTACACCTAGATGGACCACGAATTAAAGATATGAGCGATTTCTGCAATGTCATTGACTGTATGAGGTCCAAAAGACGCAGCCTAGTTCATTACATTGTATTGACCATGGAAGTATCATAGGAATAATTGCATTATTGACCAATCTCGCAGTTATGTATGCATTATAGGAGTAACACAGTCTTACATTTTATGGTGTATACAATAGAGTAAATGCTGTGATGCGTAAGTGTGAACTCTGCTCCAAAACACAGGCTTTAACTGACTCGATTAGCTGCACGTTTCTCTATTTAAAGCTTTCAGAGACGCCGCTCGCTTGTAAACTTTCTGCGTCGGTCCGGGTTCATCTAGAGGTTTATGTTCCCGCTCACAGCTGCTGCTCTCGGTACAGTCGCTCCGTTCATTCCGCTCCAGGTGCGAACAAGACTAGAGCGTATACTTCCTCCGCTCTAATCCGCTTCTCAGACACTTTCTTTACCATGCACTAGGCAAATTCGGCTCGATTCGGACTCTTTTTTTTCGGGGACGTATTTACGCACATGATTCGGACTCTTTTTTTTCGGGGACGTATTTACGCACATTTTTCTCTCTCGCTTTTGTGGATTAAAGAGCGGGAAGAGATGTCCAATGTCAACGTGAACCAACTCCTTTGCGCGGAGCGGAGCCGAGCCGGAGCCGAGCCGGAGGTCACAGAGGCCGGCCTGCTCCAGCCTCAGACCGTCTTCGTGATCCTCGATTCGGCGGAGTCTCTCAACCTCGTCCGGTGGGTCTCGGAACTTCCGCAAAGCTTATCCTGAGACTGGTGATGTGTTATTAATAGAAAGTGTTATTACCTACTTATTACAGATTAAATGGTTGTTTCTATACGTTTATTGCATCATCACGTCCACTGGCTTTAGCATTCATTCAGACTGTTTTCTTTTGGTCTCTTATTCTGTTCCAATCTGAACCCAAATGACTTATGTATTTAGTTTATATTCACACATGTCAATCACTAATGTGGGTTATATCATGTTTATAAAAGTTAGGAGTTAAAGTTATAGCCTTTTGACTTCCTGTTTTTTGCATTCCCTTATTCCATAATTAAGCTATTTCTGAAGCCACAACTGCCCGGGGGCTGACTGACAAGAGATGTGGCTACCGTTCTGGGCCAACCGCATCTCCATTCACCAATCACTCACAAACACATTCACGTTTGGTAAAGTGTTTTGGTTTAAGGGTACAGCAACACTGTCAGACGATCTTGGCAAATAAACACAGTGAAAAAAGAAACTAATAACCTTATAAACTGCTGTTGTCTTGTTCAAATGTGCTTAAGGAGAACTTTACCTCTCAGGCTCTCGGTGTACTAGATTTGATTTAAAAATGAGTAATTTGTTTGAATACAGTAGTTGCCTTGGGTCTTAATTATAGCATTGTGGAGTGTCCTGTATTTTGCTCTATGACCCTTGGACTGCTGGTGACATGTCCAGGTTTACAGCTTAAAATAAGCTGAGTTTGCGTTTCTAGAGTTTCTAAATCTGGTTTATGAGTCACTGACCGGTGTTGACACTAATCAACAGTTCTTTAAAGTGACACGAGGCTTAAGCAGTGACATATACTTTGTTGGTCTGTCACCTCACAGCAAACAGGTCCCAGATTTGATTCCTGGACCCTCGTCAACCTGAAACATGCTACATAAGAGTAATCCTCCAATAGATGGAACCTTATCAAAAACCTCAGTGGTAGATACATCCAACAGACTAAGAAGTGATGTCAGTCCCTCTGGATCTAAGAAAATAGTTTCTGCACAGTCCGATGTGTGATGTGCTGTCAAAATGATAATAGAATAATCTGTTCTTTAAAAAACATAAGGCCAAACCAAACAAGTCAACAGTGGTTTATCTTTTCAGTTTGAATGTTTTATCTGGAAAGGATAAGTCCCAATTTGTTAATGCACTTAGAGAGCTTTAGAAGTGGGTGTTAGTCGGAGTCTAAGACAGAATTCATTTGAAATGCCTCATTGTCTGGAGAAAATACAGGAAAATAAATAATTAGCTCAAAAATCAATGTAAATGGCCAGCCTAAAAACCGGGCTGGGTATTGCCTTGTACCTCACAAGGCAAGGCAAGGCAAGGCAAGTTTATTTGTAGAGCACATTTCATACACAAGGCAATTCAAAGTGCTTCACACAGCAGGAAAAATGCATTCAAATCACAAAGAAATTACAGAAATACAATAAAATTAACTAAATTAAAAATTATCAATACATTACTTATCCTGATATATGGTTATCCCTTAAAACTGGTGTTACAATGAACATAAATATGTTTTGATTATGTAGAATTAAAACAAATGCATTGGAATTTCATGTTCACAAGACCCTTATTATTAAAATCACATGAATAGTCACCTTTTCAAACCAGAAGATTCAGCCTTAATGCAACAGTCAGCAGGTGTATTTATATTGTTTAAAGTATCACAATACACACTGCTCTGTATAGATACGAGCATTGCCAAGAAGTCTGTCACAATATGACTGTATCTTTGTTGTAAGTACAGCCCTAACACAAATACCTAAATTCAAACCAGTCTTTTCAGTATGTTTGAATGTTTTTCTGTACGTTTGACCCAGTTGCCGTCTCAGAAGCTTTTATGGTGCATTTTTATTTTGTGCTGAGTCATGTAACTGTTTCCAGATGTAAATGAAACACTAGCCTCCTTTAGCTGCCGTCTAGAACATTGTCCATGTCTAGATTTTTGAGGAAATGTAAGTGAAAGATAAATCTGTACAGACTTAATTTCTGTGCTATTTACAGTGACTCAGCATTCAAACCCTCGAACCCACTTCTTGTTTGTGCAGACTAGTGTTCAGCTGTGCTCCTCATGTTCCTACAGAACAAAATAAAAGTCTCAGAATAAATCTGTGTTGGGATGGATGAAACTTATTATTTATATATATATATATATAATGTACTGGTAATTAGTAGTATTTTCTTATTTAATACAATGTTTTTAACTGAATGTAATGTTTTCTTATGATGTGGACCCCAGGGAGAATAGCCAAGGCTAATGGGGGGATCAACAAACAAACCTGACAGTAATAAAATTGCAGGGGCTCGGGCTGTGATTGACATTAAGTTTCTTCTGGAAAGAGGCAAAGACAACTTACCTGAACAATATTACGTTTAGCATTTAGATATAGATTTTAGGAATTTCTCACCAGATAAAAGACAACAACTTGAATTTTAACTTAAGTTTTAGTTCTGATATTGAGTTGTATTATTTACATAGTGGCTTGAAGCCAGCAGGGGGCAGCAAATTGCTGCTTTTTGTCCTAATAAACAGTAATGAAATATACAACTACCTGCAACCAATAAGCATTATAATTGACAATTTAAACACATTATCAGTATTTTTCTAACATGTTACAACTGATTTTTCTCAGGGTGGAGTCTGGAATCGTGGCTGACATAGAGGTGGAAAGTCTTCTCCCCTCAGACACTGACACCTTCTACCAAATCAAGAGCCAGCCAATCTGCGTCAGGTAAGCCAGGATTGATCCTGGTCCGAAACAAGACCTACTGACTACCTCCGCAACATGACCTCTGACCTTTGGAGTCTGCTGAGTGTCACTCAGTGAGAGTTAGGCTAGTATCAGGGTTAAGTGTCTGTACTCCAGAGCTGATACTGTTTTCACACCCACTACATTCACTCTGACAGTTCAACAGCAAATGATAATGATATAATCAGGAGGGGCTATCCATCAAAGATTGTTTTGAATTCACATTTAAATGTGTTCTCACATTTACTATCACTTAATCTGTTACACCATTAGGCGCTGAATGTGTGGGGATTGAACTGGCAAATGCTAAGTTAACAACTCTTTGTCTACTGAGTAATAACCACCACATTATTATAATTGAGGCATTTGTGGAGGGCAATCATGTTTATATTAGTTTATTTGTTCTTGTCAATTTTTTTAACATTTTATAATGTTGACCTTGAACACTATTATTGAGTATTGTGAAAGATGTTTAGAGTTTTTCTGCACATTTAGTGTCAAATGGGTATATTTTACTCATATTTCTTCCACAGTTCTTCTGGATCTAGTCCATCCTTGTCATCTTCTCTGCCCTCCAGGTAAAATATGATTTACTTCACAACGTCTTATTTACTACTACATTCATTGTCAGTACATACTTGTCTTCTCCTCAGAGTTCTTCTTCGGCAAGACCTGATGAGGCAGCAGGCTTTCGAACAGCAGCAGAAAGAGCTCCAGAAACGGAAGGCTCCAGCTCAGAGCTCAGAGCCCATCCAGGTTTCACTGTCTTCAGGCTCTGGGGCTCCAGCACAGGTCCCTCTGGAGATCCTCAAGGTATTTATCATCATGAAGACTTCCTGAGTTTAAAATGATTCTTCTGTCTTTTAACTACAACATGCTTGTTTCTCATTTATTTTACACATTTGAAGAAATCGTATATAACATGTTCATAATAATACATTTATATTCATTTCATTCAATACTATAATAGAAGAGACCTACCCTAAACACAAATATAAGGTGGTTTGTATAGAATAGTATTTAGTTACCGACCAAATTTTGAGATGTTTGTATTACTTTTCTTCACTAAGAAAGTGCAGTGCCAAAGAAGGAGGTCCGTTCATTTTGTGTCCTTTGTTGAGTATCCAAAACCAGAACATTTCCGCTAAAATACGCCAACATAGGTTCCCCAACTGTGCTTCTCTATCCTTTATATTCCTGATTGTGTACCAACAAAGAGAGGTAAATTGTGTAAGTAACATCACAATCTTCACAAACAATGTCTCTCTGTCCTCAGGTGCAAACTGGCCTGGAGAACCCAACCCGGTACCACATTCAGCAGGCTCAAAAACAGCAGGTCAAACAGTACCTGTCCACAGCCCAAGGCAAAGCAGCCAATCACGAGAAAGGACAGGCCCAATCAGCCAATCAGGATGCAGCAAAGAGCCAGATGGACCTCAAGAGAGACTTTGCTCACAAGACCAGCTCAGTCCCACTCAGCCTTAAACAAGAACAGGTACTGTACCATGGTACTTTGCACAAATACTAATATGTATCATAAAAAAATATGAGGTTTTATTCAACTATTATTGTCATTGGTTATGGGTTAAATTCCCATAGTCCCTGTGTGGCCATTTATCTTTATTTATTTAAAACACGGACAGTGCACACTCTGCACCAGATTTAGCAACACTTTGTTTGATACCTGTAGTTCTTGGTCAGGTTTAGAGAGAAGGACATTTAAGTCCATGACTCAAACACATTCACACACTAGCACCTATTGAATTTACACTATATAAATAGACAACAACAGCAGTGCTCCTAAATACAAATATTAAATTCATCATTAAGTTTCCTCTCTTTTCCCACCAACAGCCAAAATCATACAGACTATAGACGAACCATAAGCTTTCCACCCCTGACCACGACCCTCAGCTCTGGTCCCCTGCTTCAGGTTCAACACCAGAGACAATCAAGGATCAAAGCTCAAATGACCAGGACACGTTTATCTGTCCATGGGTTTCAGAATGATGCATATACCACGACATGGAGCAATTAAGTCAAGCCTAACTTCAATTTTATTGAGTCATTAAAATATATATATTGTTTTTTTCAGTTTTATATAATTAGTGCATTATTGAACTGATACATATTTTACACATTTAGTAGACTGTTCTTGGCTGCAATAACACCTGCAATTGAATAAATGATTGCAAACATACTTTGGAACGCTCTAGACAAAGCAATAACCTCTTTGTGGGGACAATCAGGCTGCAGCACCTCACAACAAAAGTTACATAGTGTACCTTTAATGCCCCATCTTGTTTAGTACAATATTACCGTTCAAACTGTTTTTAGTCCCAGTTAGCTTCAGTCCAGTCAGTTCCTGCTGGTTCCTGTTGCTTTGGCCACATTCTGCAGATTCAGGGACATTTCTGTTTGTGTCGACTCATCGTTTGTGGAGGATCTGACTCAGAGCTACAGCTTCCCTGTAAAAGCCACAATCCAAAAACTATCCAAAAATACAGGAAAAGTGTTCTCCTCTCCACCGTCAGTATCTACAATGCAACCAACCTCTCACACAACATATTGCAAAACTAAACTGCAGTTATGTGTAAATTTGTTCAGTCCTCATAGACCTGATTTAGTCCCCATAGACCTGTTTTAGTGTTTTAGTCCCCATAGACCTGGTTTAGTCCCCATAGTCCTGGTTTAGTCCCCATAGACCTGTTTTAGTCCCCATAGACCTGGTTTAGTCCCCATAGACCTGTTTTAGTCCCCATAGACCTGTTTTAGTCCTCATAGACCTGGTTTAGTCCCCATAGACCTGGTTTAGTCCCCATAGACCTGTTATAGTCCCCATAGACCTGTTTTAGTCCCCATAGACCTGTTTTAGTCCCCGTTGACCTGGTTTAGTCCCCATAGACCTGTTTTAGTCCCCATAGACCTGGTTTAGTTCCCATAGTTCTGGTTTAGTCCCCATAGACCTGTTATAGTCCTCATAGACCTGGTTTAGTCCCCATAGACCTGTTTTAGTCCCCATAGACCTGTTTTAGTCCTCATAGACCTGGTTTAGTCCCCATAGACCTGTTTTAGACCCCATAGACCTGGTTTAGTCCCCATAGACCTGTTATAGTCCCCATAGACCTGTTTTAGTCCCCATAGACCTGTTTTAGTCCCCATAGACATGGTTTAGTCCCCATAGACCTGGTTTAGTCCCCATAGTCCTGGTTTAGTCCCCATAGACCTGGTTTAGTCCCCATAGACCTGGTTTAGTCCCCATAGACCTGGTTTAGTCCCCATAAAACTCTTTTTGTTGTCACTGTGTGATTATTATGGCGACCTCAATATGAAATGAATCGATGTCTGTGATTGGCTGATTCCAGATGGTGGAGGCGGTGCTTGAAGATATCATCAGCCTGGAGTCAAGTCTGAACGATGAATATGTGACTCTGAACGATGAATATATGACCCTGTTCAACCCGGGACTGCAGTTCGCCACAACGGTAAAAGCGCACACAGTTCACTCATGTTTGTAAATCCTGCTGCTGTGAGTGAGAGCTCTGATTCTACAGTAGAAAAAGCTTCAGTTGTAGTCATCTGGACTCAGTTTGAAAAAGTAGACGTTTCGACTCTCATCCAAGAGTCATTGTCAATAACAGAATTTAGGTCGAGAACTCCGATATTAATACTGTTCTGTGGTAAGACCCGCCCATTGGGAGGAGCCTTCCTGAAGTAGAAAGAGTTGTTGGTTTCAACAGAAACTCCCCCCTTGTATCTACCGAGCAAGCCTATTCAGAATCTTAATGGGCTGTTAAAACCTCTTTGTCTTAGTGAGACCCTGGCTCAACCACCCTGAGTACCTGATTAGCATTTGAATGCCCTGGTCCTTTACCTTTCCAGGGGTTCAGTAACCCATTATAGATAACAGGAAGATGAAACCTAAGCCCTCCATTTCTGTTTAAAGAAGGTCTTTCTTTTTTAACAAAAATAGCTTCCTTGACTCCTCTTTCAAACCATCTTTTCTCCCTGCTTAAAACCTTCACCTCACCGTCTTCAAACGAGTGATTAGAGGCTTCAAGATGGAGATGCACGGCACTCTGAGGTCCTGAACTTGTATTTCTTCTGTGCTGATAGAGCCTCTTGTGTAGAGGCTGTTTCGTCTCACCTATGTAACGTTCTTTACAGCTTTCTTCACTGCATTGGATCGAATAAACTACATTGCTCTGTTTTTGAGTCGGCAATTTGTCCTTTGGGTGAACCAGTTTTTGTCTTAAAGTGTTGCCTGGTTTAAAATAAACAGGGACTTCGTGTTGTCTAAAAATTCTCTGCAGTTTTTCCGACAGGCCAGACACATAAGGGATAGAAACACCCTTCCTTCTCTGTTCAGTTTCCCTTTTGTCCTTCTGTCCTGTTTGAAGACGGTGAGGTGAAGGTTTTAAGCAGGGAGAAAAGATGGTTTGAAAGAGGAGTCAAGGAAGCTATTTTTGTTAAAAAAGAAAGACCTTCTTTAAACAGAAATGGAGGGCTTAGGTTTAATCTTCCTGTTATCTATAATGGGTTACTGAACCCCTGGAAAGGTAAAGGACCAGGGAATTCAAATGCTAATCAGGTACTCAGGGTGGTTGAGCCAGGGTCTCACTAAGACAAAGAGGTTTTAACAGCCCATTAAGATTCTGAATAGGCTAGCTCGGTAGATACAAGGGGGGAGTTTCTGTTGAAACCAACAACTCTTTCTACTTCAGGAAGGCTCCTCCCAATGGGCGGGTCTTACCACAGAACAGTATTAATATCGGAGTTCTCGACCTAAATTCTGTTATTGACAATGACTCTTGGATGAGAGTCGAAACGTCTACTTTTTCAAACTGAGTCCAGATGACTACAACTGAAGCTTTTTCTACTATGGAACACGCCTGGACGAATGAGGGATTACACCGACATATTTCTCTGATTCTACAGTTTACTCACTGTTTTTACTCATTCCAACCACTCAAATACCCGAAAAAGCCTAATGAATTGATTAAACCTTCTTGCATCATTATTTATTATTTGAATTGGATTTAAGCAGACTATATTTGTGGTTCATGGGAAATTGCCATAAGTAGTACCGGTACTTTATTTTGTATGTTTTTATTATACCTTCCGTAACAAACATTTTGAATAAAGATGTGAGAAATGATCCACTGTATTGACCAATGACCACCAATCTGTGGCTTTGAAATGTGGCAATTGATGAAAAACTGTGGATTAAAAGCCCCATATTTTGCTTCTCTTTTTTTTTCATTGTCTACTAAATACATTTGTGATTATAATATTTTGCGCTGTGCAAAATGCATTACACAAACAAATATGTATTTCTTGTGGCGAAGTTGCTCACCTAGAAATGAAAAAGGATGGACTTTGGATTGATTCGGCTCCTTTCCAGCGCTCCCCGCCGTGGTGGACTGGACACTGCTTTTATCATTATTAATTAAATACATTTTGTACAAAAATGAGTGACAGAAGTGCGTTTCTGATGTAAATCTTGCTTATACCGACTGGGCAGATGTTGGCTCTCTGAAAACTCCTCTCCCTGTTTCAGATGAGTGCCGTAAATCTACTAAATGCATGGATGAACGAAAAAACAACTTTGGGGGATGTTTTGAGGTCAAATTAACGCTAATATAAGGTTAATGCTCACAAAAGTCTTTAAAAAAGTATTTCTATTTAAGTGGATAATGACTTTTTTGTGGGATGGCCTGGTCTGAGTAGGATCATTCAGGGTTTGTTCAACTTCTTTTGTGAAACAGCCCAAAAGGGGAACTCTGTTGTGTTGGTGAATTCTTCCTTATTTTGCCTCTTTTGGAGTAAATCCTCAACTCCAACTACAGTGTGATTTCTTGCTCATTTTTGCTGTTGTTTGGCTAAACCCTGCACTAAATGCTCTGGGTTATTTTTTATTACAAGCGAGATACTGTTATGCTGTTATTCATTTCCTGGAGACTAATCCTGTCCTTAATCATCTTTTTTTGCTATTGTCTAACATTAACCGAAATTACACACACATACACACACACACACACACTCACATACATACACACACACACACACACACAGAAACACACACACACACACAGAAACACACACACACACACACAAACATACATACACATACACAGACACACACACATACACACACATACACACATACGCACACACCTACACACGCACACACATACACACATGCACATACACACACATACGCACACACACAAACACACACACACACATGCGCGCACACATACACGCACGCGCGCGCGCGCACACACACACACACACACACATACACGCGCACACACACACACACACACATACACGCGCACACACACACACATACACACGCACGCGCTCGCACACACACACACGCGCAGGAGGCAGGAGGAGGATCTGAGTCCTGCACTTCCTCATTCAATCTGAGCCTTCCTCATTCATTCAGCTACAGGCTGTTTGCAGGAGCAGATACAGGACCACTATGAGGACCAGCAGAAAGACACACTCTTTATTTTGAAAAAGTAATGGACTAGGAATAGCAGGGAAAACAGTTCTTTTTCCAGGCCGTGGAAGAGCAGACAGGCGCATAGTTGTTTTTTTTTTATTTCAGTTCAGAGTGGTTTTGGACAGAGCAGATAAGAGCCCTTGTACTTACTCCGGTAGAAACATGAGGATCTTAGTGCTGCTGCCGGACCATGACAAACGCAGGATCAAAACTGAGGTAAAATTATGTTCAGTTTTAAACGGGGAACACGTGGAACGGCTTGGAGTTTGACATGTATGTTTTTGCTTTCCGGCTTAAAATCAAAACTAATTGTAGTTATGAGGAAAATGTTCTATTTTGCAATTATATTATGCCACAAAACATCTCTCTTGTTTCAGTTTCATAAGCATGGTGCTGTAATCTAAGGATAAATCAAATGAGATGACTAAAACTGGTTTGGTTTGAACTGAATCACCTTCGCAATGCTTACTTGTCAAAAAGCTACTGGACGTATTCGAAAAAAGGGAAAAAATACCATGTTTTACTAAATCACGATTGCTGTGAGCTGAGACTTTTCTGCAGAACTGTAAACTAACTTACTATCTTAATACTGTCTCATAGAAGTTAAGTCGGTTAATCCTGACATCCCTTGACTTCGCCCTCATTGCAATATATAATAATTACAACATAGTGCAGTACGTTCTGAGGAGGAGTATCCCAGGACTCACTGCTGTTGTGTGAAATGTTGTGTTTGTTATCAGTTTTGGAAGAATCTGTTACAGACACAGGCCTGGTGTGAGGGATAAGAGGCTCCTCGCTCTCTGATAATCTTTGGCTCTCCACACAAGCTCACAACACAACTGACACAAACCCAGTGGATACTTGTAGCCTCACAAACATCCCTGAGTCAGCCTTGGTACAATGAAAATGTCAAACGCTCTATTTCTGCTTAAACTAGGCTTTGTTTGGGGGACAATGTGGTAAATCACACTTTCATTGTAGTTAAGTCTTGATTTAGTCCTGACTCAGATCAATGTTAGTGTCACAAATTATATTTAGTAAAATTTTCTCACCAAACTTTGAACTAGTTCCAAAATCCAGTTGTTAACTTTATTTTTAGTGAAACTAATTTCACACATTATTCCTAAGGATAAGATGTCACATTCAAATCTTGTCTTGTCTAACCACACAGCAGCAGACTTTTTAGAGATTATTCACAGACGTCAAATAAATAGATAAAAACTACAGCAGCAATTAAGCAATTAAAGGATCAGTACTACAAGAGGAGTTTTCTCTCAGGGAGGAGGGGCTGCTTTAGCTCCTGTGTGAGAAGAGATTGGGAAAGCACAGACAAAGTACAACATTTTGTACACACAATACATATATTTTAAAGGTTTTATCAGACTGTGAACCAAAACATTAACTGCAATAATGTTGTTGCATTTAAGCACAAACACAAGACAATTTAGACTAACTAGACAAACTATGAGTTCATAGTGTTGTCAGTTACATGGGGGAAAGCGTTGAGCTTGGAACAGTACACATCCTGAATGGATTAGGCAAAGCAAATTGACTCAATAATCATAGTGACATAATCTTAACTTGGTCACAGAAACAAATAGCCTCAAATAGTGACCTGAACTAAGCAAACAGTATTCATACTTTAACCTTTGTGCCTTGTTAAGGCAAAAGTGTAAATTTATTGCACCTTCAGAGACAGAGAATTTACACAGATGTGTTTTTACACACTCAAAACTGGGGCTGTCCAAGGAGAAATGATTTATGTATGTATGAAATCAATATGTCAATAGAAAGAAAACTCACTCAGGAATTAAAACAAATCTAGGGTCAAAAACTGAAAGAAAAGGGGAAATGTACAAAATACTCCCAGCAGTCTTTTGAAATCACTATATGACCAAAACAATAGCTTCCAACTGGTTAATCGTTTGTTTGTTTGTTTGTTTGTTTGTTTGTTCATTTGTTTGTTTTGTTTTTTAACTTACAAAGTCAAAATGTTATTTTGAAGAAAACTCCTTTCACCAAAAAAGTATTTGTATTAATCTTAATTTAGTTGCAATAGTTGGATAGTTCTGATCCGATTGGTCAGCTCCAGGTTGTCTCTGTACCTGACCCTCTGATTGGTCAGCTCCAGGTTGTCTCTGTACCTGACCCTCTGATTGGTCTTTTCCAGATGCCAGATGTGGGGGCTCTGGATATGTACACCAAAGGGTTGGCCACGCCCTCCGTTACTGTTAGCAACAGCTGTCCGGCCGAGATGCATGCGATCAAACACGAGATCCACGGTGAGTACTGATTGGGCTCTAATACTTTTGATTGTATTTGTTACAAGGCCTTAAAAAGGATTTGGATCATTTGTAAAAAATAAAATAAATAAATAAATAAAACATTGCCTAAAATACAGAATTGTGACTACTTGATAAGGGGCATTTCTGTTAACATATATTGAACTTTAAAAAGTCTAATTGTTTTTATAAGAATTAATCCATGCAGATATGTGACCTGTACGCCGCCTGCAGCCGTCACTACGCCAGTCACTAATGTAAACAAATGTAAACTCCAAAAGAAATCTGCATAAACTGTTCAGATATCAGAACATTTCTGAGCTTTACTGTCAGCTGCGGTGCTGACATTTATACAATAACAATTTACATTGTGAAATGTACAGCTGCATTTTAAAACGCTAATGTGGCTTTGTTGTGGTGAGTTTTGCATAAAATGCTTGTCAATGATTACCATTTGTGATTAGCATACAGGTCAACTATAATGAACTCAAACAAATCAGTTTTAACAACTGAAACATGGCTTGTAAGTGAATGAAACTTTCTGAGTGTGTAGTAGTGGAGCTACACTGATTTATTAGTTAAAGGTTGAATTTTTTGGCCCAAATCTAAGTCTCATTTCCTCGTGGCGTGGACTGCCGATTAGTCCTGCCACGTATCAATGATAAAACTCACCTACCACTCACCTGCAGCCGTCCTCACGAGCAGCACGTTTCTGCGTGTCTAAGCGCATTGATCTATCATAATATAGTTCCCTCAGTGTACAGGACAAAATTAGGATGGAAAAAGACTGTTCGAGAGACGGAAATCTACGGGAGACGAGAGATGAGATGTGATCCGTCGGGCTGATAAACAAACACACGTGTGTGGTGTATCAGTCCACACGGGGTAGTGCGCATGCGCACTTCCGCCTGAGTTCTCAAATCGCCGAAAAATTGTCCATAACGCTTTTAAGTTTACAGGTGAGCATTTAGTGCTTATATTGGTTGCCATCTCTGCCCTTTATAAAGTCTGCATAAAAGCTGTTTGATAGAACCAAGTGCTGACCGCCCTGAGGGACGATATTTGGCAGAAAGCGATTGTGATACCTGACAAATTACTTCAACTTTTTTATTAACGCAAAGCTAGAATGTTGATAGTTGCATAATTTTGTCTGCATAGTCCTTGTGCAATTTGCGATTTGAGGTTGTGCAAAAACAGAAAATGTACTATTTAATGGTCACAGAACTCAGAGGCTGATTGTAAAGTATTCAACAATAATGATACTGCTACTACTACAAATATAGCTTTATCGTTTTGATAAAATTCATAAGTGTCAAAATAAATCTAAATATTTTAGTTTTTATGACTTTTTCAGTTGATAGTTCCTGGTTTATTGCAGTAGTCTGTTCCTGAAGTGTCAGATTTGCTGAATCAGGATCAGCTCTTCCTGTCCTCCCCTGCCGCTCTCAGTTCTCCACATCATCACTTCACACTTCCTCTACACACTACAGTCATTCTATGGCAATGTTTCTACTCTATTCACTCAACACTAGAACCACTAGTTTTCAGTTTGTTTCCCTTCAACCTAAAACGTGCTCAAAAAGCCAATTCTACGGTCAGTCGTCTTGAACCTGGCTCATAGAATTTGTCCTCTGTCAAATATGATGTAAATCCATGTAAAACGTAATTCTTGACTGTTTAAAAAATCTCATTGCTCTTGCTCTTGTTCCAGATGTGGAAAGCAAAACCATTATCAAAGAGAGGCAGAAGAAGGACAACCACAACCTCAGTGAGTCACTTCAACACAACATGGATGAATTAACTCATAACATAGTAAAAGAGTTGGAAATCCAAAAACTGTGGTTGAAATAAATTGGATTTTGCAGCTGTTTTGTTTATATATTGATACCTTTATAATAATAATACTACATTTGTTCTCGCTCTGTCTCCAGTTGAGAGGAGAAGGCGGTTCAACATAAATGACAGAATCAAAGAACTGGGCGTCCTGATTCCCAAGTCCAGTGACCCGTGAGTAAAGGCATTTTGAAATCCACATTTTGATTTCAGTCTTTCAAAATCACCTCAAGTAAATAATTATACTAAAGTGATTTTCGATGCGTTGGTTCAGAGAGATGCGTTGGAACAAAGGGACCATCCTGAAGGCCTCTGTGGACTACATCAGAAAACTACAGAAAGAGCAGCAGCGAGCGAGAGAGATGGAGGACAGACAGAGGAGACTGGAAAGTACCAACAGATCATTGCTACTACGAATACAGGTGTGTACTACTACTACTACTACTACTACTACTACTACTACTACTACTACTACTACTACTACTACTACTACTACTACTACTACTACTACTACTACTACTACTACTACTGCTGCTGCTGCTATGTGTCTACTATGGTACCATTTTCTCAGTGTTACAAAAACAAAAAGACAAAATAAAAAAGAAATAGAGTAGCCTAAAAAACTAACCATTTTGTAAATATCCAAGGTTATTTCAGGGTTTTTTTTCTTCTGCAGCCTTAAGTACATTCCACAGGTATCGCTCATTTCCATTGCTGGTGTTTTGTGTTTGTTGGAGGTTTTCTAGATAAATGTGTCAAGATTTGGACACATTAAACGGGAGACTGGATAGTTAAAAAAGTATTAGACATAAAATGGCAAAAATCTGAACTAAACCTGGAATTGAACCTGTCCTAAACTGATATTGATCTAGTGCTGAGGTCAGGTTCTCCCGTTTTTCTAATTATTACTTTGTTTGGTGAGATGGAACCAGCTGTAAATATTTGTTATAGTTTTTCATCAGTCAACTGGCAGTTTGTAAAAAACAAAGTTGAAAATGACATTGTAGTAGTGCTGAGTTTCAAAACCCTCAGTTAGCAATATTCTTGCCAAAAAGCAGGAAGAGTTTACGTGTGATTGATACAACTTCTGAAGAGTTTGAAGGGGCATTTAATCAAAATAAAATCTGCTTTTCCTTAGTATAGATGTATTGTTATTCCATTTATTCGGGTCAAAATGAGACCACAGCACTTCTATCTCTGCATCTGATTACAGAGCGTTTTATTCTCAACAAAGAGGGAAATGCGGCCTCAGAGAGTTGTAAAAGGCACTTATAAACTCATTACAACTCATATTTAGGATGCTCAGAAGGCATTAGGTAGGTGTTGCATGTGGACCACTGCAAAAAGTTTAAAAAGAACAAGTTGTTTTTCACATTTTAAGACAAGTACAGAAACTTTAAACAATAATTTGACAAAATAAAGGCATTATCCAGTATTATTATTTGTCAAATCATAACTATTGTGTCGTATGCATTTCGGGTCTTATTTTCAGTATGGTTGCTTGGTAACAGTTGTGTAATCACCTTTGCCTCTGTCACATCTGCTCCTCATGTCCAACCAGGAAGGACAATGACATACCGGAACTTCATAAAAATGGTCAAACTGGAGGAAACTAAGCAAGATCTTAAACAAAATCATGTTCAATACGTTTTAGCCCCACCTGTCATATGCACTTTAATATTGACCGGAGCCGTAGTTTGACAACCGCCAGTCTATCCCATTATTCTATTGTATTATTATTATTAAACATGCTGCATTTGTCTTGTGCAGGAGTTGGAAATTCAAGCCCGTCTCCATGGCATCTCCTCCTCACTCGACCCCCCCATGACACAGCCCCTCCTGCCCCACACCTCCACGGCTCGGAACGCGTCCGTCTCCCCGGCCCTGTTGTCTCCTCTGGGGCTAGACTCTTTGAGCTTCAGCGACACCACCTTAGAAGACCCCCTGGAGGACGAAGCGCGGGGAGGCAGCGTGTTCTCCCCGGGCCTGGACGCCCTCTGCGCGCTGGGGGGCGGCCTGGACCTGGGTCTCGGGGTGGACGTGCTGATGGCGGAGTGCGGGGCGGACCCTCTGCTTTCCTGCGCCGTGTCCAAGTGCAGCAGCCGGAGGAGCAGCTTCAGCATGGAGGAGGATCTCTGAGGTCCTCTGAGGTCGCACGCATTTACAGAATATTTTCAACGGACGTTACGGAGTATGGATGTTTTTAAGTGAAGCTATTATGCAATATCAACAAACTGTATCAAACATGCTATTCCACTGATGGCCACCAGGGGCTGCTTTGATTCCATTTCAAGCCAGTTCCTGTTTCCTGGTTTATAAAAACAGTGATACTGACTTTTAACTATGACAAAAGTTATGAAATGCCTTGGTGATCCGAGAAAAGCTTAATAATTCACCGTTGGGAGCGTCTGTTGACTCACTTTCCCGTCCTTACAACTAAAACTGAAGGACTGTTTCATTACATCAACAAACAGCAGAGCAGTATGGATTATTTACACAATTATCACAACAGTCCGATCGGTTACGGCAGGTTTTTTTTTTTTATGTCCGTAAATGTCTCTTGTTTTGAAATGCTGGCTA
Source organism: Eucyclogobius newberryi (assembly GCF_026437365.1). NCBI lineage: Eukaryota > Metazoa > Chordata > Actinopteri > Gobiiformes > Gobiidae > Eucyclogobius > Eucyclogobius newberryi. The sequence goes on from NW_027315801.1 coordinate 21,479,477, forward strand.
ATCGTACTGACCGTTTTAAAATGTCTTCTAATGTCCTATCAGGTGAGAAAGGAACATCGTTTTTAAGTTGTAAATATGAATGAGTAAAACATGAAACTTGTTATTACAAGTATAAATATGGCCAGAAAGGAGCATGGTATTCAGAGACAGTTTGGAGAAAACAGACAACAGACATTAGGACCAAATTAGCCTTTTACTGGCCCATTTATACATTTCCGGAAGTTTGTAGTGCTTGTTCTTACTATCCAAACTTAGTTCTTATAATCCATTGGTTTATTTACTGGGGTGTTGCCCGTTTTCATCCAAACTGAACCTGAAGCTCGCCACATTTATTTAGTTTTCTCGTCTCTTAAGGGAAACCATTCCGGTATATATGTTCATATAAAGGGCCAAATGTATTTCATGCTGGAACTTACTCTTACTGTATAATTTTTACAATTGTATGTATATTGTTTAAACTTTTAAAATGCTGAACAAAGTTGCGATCACCCTAATACAGCGCATAACTCCTTTAAATTGATTCACTTCTAGTACTGCATCTTATTCAAAACAAATCATGTATCGTTCGGAATTATTTTTCTTCATTTATTTTCTTTACTAACGTCTAATCCAGTTACCAGATTTTCTTGACATGATTTATTCAAGTGACCTTCATCTGCATCTCTGTTACAATCATCTAACTTTCTGTCATTCTTAATGCACTAATTCTGGGATGAGCATCTAAAGGACTCAAGTGACTTTGTGAGTGTAGGGTATGTATAAAAACATGTTGTAAGTTACTGGCAGAAAACTAAATCAGGTCTACACTGTTGCTCTGTAATGTTACAGTTGCGTCCTTTGGATTTTCAGCCCTTGCTTCACCCTCTATTTTATTTCCCCTAACTGTTAACAGTTGAGACTGAAGCTTAAAAAAGGGAACAACCCTCCCGGCTTTTTCTAATATTTTATAAATGTGCATTTCATTTATGATCCAATTGTCTTTTTTGTCCAAAAAACACTTTTCTAATAAATGAAAACAAGTAGTTTGTGTGTTGGTCTATTAGTTATCATCAGTTAGTAGACCAAGAACCTGTAATATTGATTTATAATACTCACACTTCACTGAATGTTTGACATAAAACAGCACATGTGAACTAGACGCCCCTAGCAAAAGCCAGAGTGCTAGAGTGTCTGCGTCTCTCTCTCTAGAAAGAAAGAAAGAAAGAAAGAATAAAGTCTAAAGAATTAACGTCAAAAGAATTAAGTCTAAAGAATAAAGTCTAAAGAATTAAGTCTAAAGAATTAAAAGTCTAAAGAATTAAAGCCTAAAGAATTAAGTCTAAAGAATAAAGCCTAAAGAATAAAGCCTAAAGAATAGTACTCCAGGTGTGTAAAAGTACTCAGGATCATTGCATGAAAAAGGAAGAAGAAGAAGAAGAAGAGGAGGAGCTGGTCTCCGGTCTGGGGGGACGGGAGGTGGCGGGGGGGAGTGGATCGGTGGTCGAGGACGTTCTGGGCGGCGTGGAGGAGCGGCCTTTTCTGGCTGCGCGTGCCCGGAGGCGTGGAGAGTCCCTTGGCTCGTCCGGGGGTTCTGGGAGTGGGCAGCGGGATGGGGCTGGGGCTGTTGGTGTCCGGGGTGAGAGCGGAGACTGTGGGGTGGTCGTGGAGCTTGCACAGGATGGTGCATCCTTTGGGGAGTGGAATTCGGTGGCGTTGTCGGGGAGCCTGGCTGTGGCTGTGGGGGAGATCAGGAGTGCGGGTGTCCTTGGGGATGGCTCGCTGCTGGTCGTGTGCGGGGACGCGGCTCGGCAGCGGAGGGCGATTGGAGCTGGGCGTCTGGGTGGAAAGGACATTCTTGTGTCTGGTGCTGAGGGAAGCACGGTCAGAGGAGTTGTCGTGGGTGTCCCTGCGGCGACGTCTGTGGATGAAGTTGGGGAGAGTTTGGCTGGAGCTGCGGTGGTGGACGCTGAGCGGTTTGGGGTGACCCGGTCTGGGGTGGGATGTGACAGCTTGTCGGTGATGGTGGCACTTGGGGGGAGGTGCCTGCCTAGTGGGGTGTTCGTTGGGTTCGTGTGCCATGGCGTTGGGCCGTGTGTTCCGCCGCCCCTGCGTTGCTTTGGGTGCCGGCGCTTTGGGCATGTTGCAGCGGTCTGTGGAGGGGGGCAGGGATGTGGTGGATGTGCAGGAGATCACGAGTGTGGGGGGTGTGACGTGGGAGCGGGGCTGGGGTGCTGTGGCTGTGGGGAGGAACGTGGCTCTACCTATGGGGGATGCGGGTTTGGCGGAGGAGCTGCTGAGGTGCGGGAAGTGGAGGTCTCTCGGGGTGTATCCTATGCAGATGCAGTCGGGAGAGTTTCAAGTGACGAGTTTGGGGTGGGTGCAGGGAGAGGAGCCGGCGCTGCTCCCGGCCAGGGCGAGGTGAGGGGGGCCAGCGTGGCTCCCGGGGGGTGTGGAGGTTTCGGGAGTGGAGGTCCCGGGTGTGCAGGTTCCAGAATTGATGGGAGTGCCCTGGTTGTGGATGGAGAGGATTTTGTGCTCTTTGTGGTGGATGTTGTGGACTGTGCTGCTCAGACTCGGGGCAGAACTGAAGGGATCAGGATCATTGCTGGAGCTGCAGGGAGATTCCTTGGAGCGGGGGAGCTTGATTGGGCAGGTATGGAGGGCGGGCTGGGGGCGCTGGATGGGGGTCGGGGTGGTGGGGGTCTGCTTTTGGGGAGTCGGAGTGATCGGGGTGACGAGATGGGGGTGGGGGTGGTCTCCTGTCCTCGTCCAGTCTCGTGGACGCACGGCTGCCAAGCAGCGACGTCAGTGGAAATATTAAAGCCTATAGAATGAAGCCTAAAGAATGTTGTTGTTGTTGTTGTTGTTGTTGTTGTTTTATGGCGGTTGGCATCCAAGTGTTGCATTACCGCCAGACTTTATTCCTCAGACTTTGTCGTAGTCCTCAGACTCTGTCGTAGTCCGTAAAAGTACTCCTTCCATTGCTTTGGTGTTACAAAGCCCATGAGGTCATGATATGTCACCTTACAGTCTCTGCTCTCACCCCGGATATCAATAGCTTCAGCCTCATCCTGCTGCTCATTCCCAGAACCCTCGGACGAGCTAAGGGACTTTTTACGTTTCCGGGCACGTGCAGGCAGAAAAGGCTGCTCCTCCACGCCGTCCAGAACGTCTTCCATCCCCGATCCACTCTCCTCCGCCATCTCCCGTCTCTCCAGACCGGGTGTTGAGCAAGGTCTCCTCACAGTTTTAGTCCAGGGCTTGTTCTTCTGTAGTTGTACGTCTTCTGTAATAAAGCTGTACGGCGGAAGCACCGAACGTCAAAGAAGGAGAGGAAGATGAAGAAGAGTCTCCCTGGAATAAAGCCGGTCGGTCTCTGAAACAACAACAACTATTCTAGTCACAAAGACATATCATGACCTCATGGGCTTTGTAACACCAAAGCAATGGAAGGAGTTCTTTTACGGACTACGACAGTCTGAGGACTACGAAAAGTCTGAGGAATAAAGTCTGGCGGTAATGCAACAATTGGATGCCAACCGCCATAAAACAACAACAACAACAACAAAAGTCTGGCGGTAATGCGACAGGACTACGATAAAACACCAAAGAAGAAGAAGAAGAAGAAGAAGAGCTAGTCTCCGGTCTGGAGAGACGGGAGATGGCGGAGGAGAGTGGATCGGTGGTCGAAGACGTTCTGGACGGCGTGGAGGAGCAGCCTTTTCTGGCTGCACGTGCCCGGAAACGTAAAAAGTCCCTTAGCTCGTCCGAGGGTTCTGGGAATGAGCAGCAGGATGAGGCTGAAGCTATTGATATCCGGAGTGAGAGCAGAGACTGTAAGGTGATCATAAAGCTTGCACAGGATAGTGCATCATTTAAGGAGTGGAAATCAGTGGCATTGTCAAAGAGCCTAACTGTAGCTGTGGGAGTGATCAAGAGTGCGAGTGTCCTTAGAGATGGCTCGCTGCTGGTCGTGTGCAAGGACGCGGCTCAGCAACGGAAGGCGATTGGAACTAAACGTCTGGGTGGAAAGGACATTCTTGTGTCTGATGCTGAAAGAAACACGGTCAGAGGAGTTATCGTAGGTGTCCGACGTCTGTGGATGAAGTTAAGGAGAATTTGACGGGAGCTACGGTGGTGGACGCTAGGCGGTTGAAGGTGACCCGGTCTGGGGTAAGATGTGACAGCTTGTCGGTAATGGTAACACTTGAAGGGAGGTGCCTGCCTAGTAAGGTGTTCATTGGGTTCATGTGCCATGACGTTAGGCCATATGTTCCACCGCCCCTGCGTTGCTTTAAGTGCCAGCGCTTTGGGCATATTGCAGCGGTCTGTAGAGGGAGGCAAAGATGTGGTAAATGTGCAGGAGATCACGAGTATGGGAGGTGTGACGTGGGAGCAAAACTGAAGTGCTGTAACTGTGGGGAAGAACATAGCTCTGCCTACGGGGGATGCAGGTTTAGCAAAAGAGCTGCTGAGGTGCATAGAATAGGGGTCTCTCAGGGTATATCCTATGCAGATGCAGTCGAGAAAGTTTCAAGTGGCGAGTTTGGAGTGAATACGGAGAGAGGAGCCAGCGCTGCTCCCAGCCAGGGCGAGGTGAGAAGGGCCGGCGTGGCTCCCAAGAGGTGTGAGGGTTTCAAGGTTGGAGGTCCCAAGTGTGCGGGTTCCAGAGTTAATGAGAACCCCCATCGGAGTGATGGGGGTCTCTCCAGACCGGAGACTAGCTCTTGTCAAGGAGGGAGAGGAAGATGAAGAAGAGTCTCCCTGGAATAAAGCCGGTTGGTCTCTGAAACAACAACAACTATTCTAGTCACAAAGACATATCATGACCTCATGGGCTTTGTAACACCAAAGCAATGGAAGGAGTACTTTTACGGACTACGACAGTCTGAGGACTACGAAAAGTCTGAGGAATAAAGTCTGGCGGTAATGCAACAATTGGATGCCAACCGCCATAAAACAACAACAACAACAACAACAACATTGCTAAAGCTGCAGGAAGATTCCTTGGAACAAAGGAGCTTGATTGGGCAGATATATAAAACAGGCTAAAGGCGCTAAATGGGAGTCGGAGTGATGGGGATCTGCTTTTGGGGAGTCAGAGTGATCAGAGTGACGAGATGGGGGTGGGTCCAGTCTCGTAGACGCACGGCTACCAAGCAGCGACATCAGTGGAAATATTAAAGCCTATAGAATGAAGCCTAAAGAATAAAGCTGTACGGTGGAAGCACCGAACGTCAAAGAAGGAGAGGAAGATGAAGAAGAGTCTCCCTGGAATAAAGCCGGTCGGATTCTGAAACAACAACAACTATTCTACGACAAGTCACAAAGACATATGTTGTTGTTGTTGTTGTTTTATGGCAGTTGGCATCCAATTGTTGCATTACCGCCAGACTTTATTCCTCAGACTTTTCGTAGTCCTCAGACTGTCGTAGTCCGTAAAAGTACTCCTTCCATTGCTTTGGTGTTACAAAGCCCATGAGGTCATGATATGTCTTTGTGACTAGACTAGTTGTTGTTGTTTCAGAGACCAACCGGCTTTATTCCAGGGAGACTCTTCTTCATCTTCCTCTCCTTCTTTGACGTTCGGTGCTGTTGTTGTTGTTGTTGTTGTTGTTGTTGTTGTTGTTGTTGTTGTTGTTTTATGGCGGTTGGCATCCGAGTGTTGCATTACCGCCAGACTTTATTCCTCAGACGTTTCGTAGTTGTTGTTGTTGTTGTTGTTGTTTTATTGCGGTTGGCATCCGAGCGCCGCACCACCGCCAGACTCCACTCCCCAGACGTTTCGTAGTCCTCAGACTCTGTTGTTGTTGTTGTTGTTGTTGTTGTTGTTGTTTTATGGCGGTTGGAATCCAAGTGTTGCATTACCGCCAGACTTTATTCCTCAGACTTTGTCGTAGTCCTCAGACTCTGTCGTAGTCCGTTGTTGTTGTTGTTGTTGTTGTTGTTTTATGGCGGTTGGCATCCAAGTGTTGCATTACCGCCAGACTTTATTGTTGTTGTTGTTGTTGTTTTATGGCGGTTGGCATCCGAGTGTTGCATTACCGCCAGACTTTATTCCTCAGACGTTTCGTAGTCCTCAGACTCTGTCGTAGTCCGTAAAAGTACTCCTCCCATTGCTTTGGCGTTACAAAGCCCATGAGGTCATGATGTGTTTTTGTGACTAGAATAGTTGTTGTGTTGTTGTTGTTGTTGTTGTTGTTGTTTTATGGCGGTTGGCATCCGAGTGTTGCATTACCGCCAGACTTTATTCCTCAGACGTTTCGTAGTCCTCAGACTCTGTCGTAGTCCGTAAAAGTACTCCTCCCATTGCTTTGGCGTTACAAAGCCCATGAGGTCATGATGTGTTTTTGTGACTAGAATAGTTGTTGTGTTGTTGTTGTTGTTGTTGTTGTTGTTTTATGGCGGTTGGCATCCAAGTGTTGCATTACCGCCAGACTTTATTCCTCAGACTTTGTCGTAGTCCTCAGACTCTGTCGTAGTCCGTAAAAGTACTCCTTCCATTGCTTTGGTGTTACAAAGCCCATGAGGTCATGATAGACTTAATTTTTTAGAGTTCGACCGGCTTTATTCCAGGGCTGACTCTTCTTCAAGCGTTACATTACCGCCACCCACTATACGTCTACGTCTTAGAGACCAACCGGCTTTATTCCAGGGAGACTCTTCTTCACCTTCCTCGCCCTCTTTGACGTTCGGTGCTTTGGAAGTACAAAGCCCATGAGATCATGGGACGTCTTTGTTGTTTTACAAAGCCCATGAGGTCATGGGACGTCTTTGTCGTTTTATCCTTTAGAAGTCCTTCTTCCATCACTTTGGCGTTTCTAGGCCCATGAAGTCCAAGCGCGTTAGAACATCCTCTTGCTCCTCATCCTCGGCTCAGTCTCCAACACCCCCCACCTCTATTGCACTTTCCGCACCGGTCCCCATATCATAGCGGGTCCCACCCCCATCATTCAGACAAACCAACTCCCTTTGATTGATAAAACCCTCTACCACCTGCCCATACCTATCGGTACCACTACCGCCCCACAAAGTGCTATGCGCATTAAAATCCCCACACCACACGGCCTTTCCCCGAACATCCTTACCGATACTATGTAAGGACTCTAACGTTAACTCACCACACGGATTATAAAGGTTAACCACAGTAACAGCTTCACCACCCAGCCAGACCCTCACCGCCAGGGCCTCCGGCGCTTTACACACACTGACAACAACGTAATTTAGGTCATCTCGGACAAACACAGCCACACCTCCGCCTCTACCCTGCTCCCTATCATTCCTAACACACACATACCCTTGTATCCCAAAACCCCACCTAGGTCGTAACCAAGTCTCCTGCACGCACATAACGTGAGGCTTGTTCAACAAGGTAGAGACAAAATGCTTAAATTCCTGGCCATTAGCACGAAGACTACGCGCATTCCATTGCAAGACAACCACCGCCATCATGAGCCCCCGGAACCTGACGGCGCATCGGGAGCCCCCCCACTCCCACTGCCAGAATGGGGCAGGGCGCCCTCCCGCAGCGCATCCTCTATCTCCGTCCACTCGGGGCCCCCAGCTCCAAAGTACTTCCCTGCAGCCTTAGCGATGATCTTAGTCTTTTCGGATCTCTTCTTGGTTTGCCCAGTACAGTTAATCACTTCCACTATAAAGAGGAAGAAATCTTTCCTCTTCACAACCAGTACATCCTCCGCACCCACAGGGCCTCTGCCCGTGGAAGCCACACTCACAGGCATCCCAGTGGGGACCTCCCCCTGGCCGCGGGCAACGCTGCCCCCTCCCCTGTCGCCTAGGACACCAGCAGCACTGGCAGCCCCCACTGCATCCACCGTCACCTGACTACCAGACACCTTCTTGACCGCATCCGCGTAGGATATGCCTTGAGAGGCTCTAACTTTTTGCACCTCAGCAGCCCTCTTGCTGAACACGCATCCCCCGTAGGCAGAGCTATGCTCTCCCCCACAGTTACAGCACTTGAGTTTTGCTCCGTCGTCACACTTCCCATACTCGTGGTCTCCTGCACATTTACCACACTTCTGCTTCCCTCTACAGACCGCTGCAATATGCCCAAAGCGCTGGCACTTGAAGCAACGCAGGGGCGGCAGAACATATGGGCGTACGCCATAGCGCATGTACCCAACGCACACCACACGAGGCAGGATCCCACCTTCAAATCTAATCATTATCGACAGGCTGTCACACCTTACCCCATCCCGGGTCATCTTCAACCACCTAGCATCCACCACCTTAGCTCCAGTCAAATTCTCCTTTATGTCATCCACAGATGTTGTCGTAGGGACGCCTACTATAACTCCCCTGACCGTGCCTCTTACAGCATCAGACACAAGAATGTCCTTCCCCCCCAGACACTTAGCTTCAATCGCCTTCCTTTGCTGAGCCACGTCCTTGCACACGACCAGCAGCGAGCCATCCCTAAGGACACTCGCATGCTTGACCACTCCCACAGCTACAGTCAGGCTCCTTGTCAACGCCATCGGATCCCACCCCTTAAAGGACGCATTATCCTGCGCGAGCTTTATGAACACCTTACACTCTGAACTCACATCCCCGACATCTGCAACCCCCCCGCCCTGCTCCTCACTTAGAGAGCCCTCCATAGACGAGCAAGAAGACGCCCTACGCTGCAGTCCGTAAAAGTACTCCTTCCATTGCTTTGGTGTTACAAAGCCCATGAGGTCATGATATGTCTTTGTGACTATAATAGTTGTTGTTGTTTCAGAGACCAACCGGCTTTATTCCAGGGAGACTCTTCTTCATCTTCCTCTCCTTCTTTGACGTTCGGTGCTTCCACCGTACAGCTTTACTCTTCAGGCTTCATTCTATAGGCTTTAATATGTCCACTGATGTCGCTGCTTGGTAGCCGTGCGTCTACGAGACTGGGCGAGGACAGGAGACCACCCCCACCCCCATCTCGCCACTCCGATCACCCCGACTCCCCACAAGCAGACCCCCATCACTCCGACTCCCACCCAGCGCCCCCAGCCTGTTTTCCACATCTGCCCAATCAAGCTCCCCCGTTCCAAGGAATCTCCCCGCAGCTTCAGCAATGATCCCGATCCCTTCAGTTCTGCCCCGAGTCTGAGCAGCACAGTTCACAACATCCACCACAAAGAGCACAAAATCCTCTCTATCCACAACCAGGGCACTCTCATTAATTCTGGAACCTGCACACCTGGGACCTCAACTCCTGAAACCTTCACACTTCTTGGGAGCCACGCTGGCCTTTCTCATTTCGCCCTGGCTGGGAGCAGCGCTGGCTCCTCTCTCTGTATTTACTCCAAACTCGCCACCCGAAACCCTCTTGACTGCATCTGCATAGGATACACCCCGAGAGACCTCCATTTCCTGCACCTCAGCAGCTCCTCTGCCAAACCTGCATCCCCCGCAGGCAGAGCCATGCCCCTCCCCACAGCCACAGCACCTCAGTTCCGCACCCACGCCACACCTCCCACACTCATGATCTCCTGCACATCCACCACATCTTTGCCTCCCTCCACAGACCGCTGCAACATGCCCAAAGCGCTGGCACCCAAAGCAACGCAGGGGCGGCGGAACACATGGCCCGACGCTATAGCACATGTACCCAATGAACACCCCACTAGGCAGGCACCTCCCTTCAAGTGTCACCACCACCGACAAGCTGCCACATCCCACCCCAAACCGGGCCACCTTCAAACGCCTAGCGTCCACCACCGCAACTCCAGTCAAACTCTCCTCAACTTCCTCCACAGACGTCGCCGCAGGGACACCCACGACAACTCCTCTGACCGTGCTTCTTTCAGCACTAGACACAAGAATGTCCCTTCCACCCAGACGTTCAGTTCCAATCGCCCTCCGCCGCTGAGCCGCGTCCCTGCACACGACCAGCAGCGAGCCATCCCCAAGGACACTCGCACTCTTGATCACTCCCACAGCCACAGCTAGGCTCCTCGACAACGCCACTGAATTCCACTCCCCAAAGGATGCACCATCCCGCGCAAGCTCCATGATCACCCCACAGTCTCTGCCCTCACCCCGGACATCAACAGCCTCAGCCCCACCCTGCCGCTCATTCCCAGAACCCCCGGACGAGCCAAGGGACCTTCTACGCCTCCGGGCACGTGCAGGCAGAAAAGGCCGCTCCTCCACGCCGTCCAGAACGTCCTCCATCCCCGATCCACTCTCCTCCGCCATCTCCCGTCTCTCCAGACCCGGTGTTGAGCAAGGTCTCCTCACAGTTGTTTTAAGACTTTTTGTCTTCCACCGTACAGCTTTAGGCTTCATTCTATAGGCTTTAATATTTCCACTGATGTCGCTGCTTGGTAGCCGTGCGTCTACGAGACTGGGCGAGGACAGGAGACCACCCCCACCCCCATCTCGTCACTCTGATCACCTTGACTCCCCAAAAGCAGACCCCCATCACTCCGACTCCCATTTAGCGCCTTTAGCCTGTTTTCTATATCTGCCCAATCAAGCTCCTTTGTTCCAAGGAATCTCCCTGCAGCTTTAGCAATGATCCTGATCCTTTCAGTTCTGCTTTGAGTCTGAGCAGCACAGTTTACAACATCCACCATAAAGAGTACAAAATCCTCTCTATCCACAACCAGGGTATTCTCGTTAATTCTGGAACCTGCACACTTGGGACCTCCACTCTTGAAACCTTCACACTTCTTGGGAGCCACGCTGGCCTTTCTCATTTCGCCCTGGCTGGGAGCAGCGCTGGCTCCTCTCTCTGTATTTACTCTAAACTCGTTACTTGAAACTTTCTTGACTGCATCTGCATAGGATATACCTTGAGAGACCCCTATTCTATGCACCTCAGCAGCTCTTTTGATAAACCTGCATCCCCCGTAGGCAGAGCTATGTTCTTCCCCACAGTTACAGCACTTCAGTTTTGCTCCCACGTCACACTTCCCATACTCGTGATCTCCTGCACATTTACCACATCTTTGCCTCCCTCTACAGACCGCTGCAATATGCCCAAAGCGCTGGCACTTAAAGCAACGCAGGGGCGGTGGAACATATGGCCTAACGTCATGGCACATGAACCCAATGAACACCTTACTAGGCAGGCACCTCCCTTCAAGTGTTACCATTACCGACAAGCTGTCACATCTTACCCCAGACCGGGTCACCTTCAACCGCCTAGCGTCCACCACCGTAGCTCCAGTCAAATTCTCCTTAACTTCATCCACAGACATCGCCGTAGGGACACCTACGATAACTCCTCTGACCGTGTTTCTTTCAGCATCAGACACAAGAATGTCCTTTCCACCCAGACGTTTAGTTCCAATCGCCTTCCGTTGCTGAGCCGCGTCCTTGCACACGACCAGCAGCGAGCCATCTCTAAGGACACTCGCACTCTTGATCACTCCCACAGCTACAGTTAGGCTCTTTGACAATGCCACTGAATTCCACTCTTTAAAGGATGCACTATCCTGTGCAAGCTTTATGATCACCTTACAGTCTCTGCTCTCATTCCGGATATCAATAGCTTCAGCCTCATCCTGCTGCTCATTCCCAGAACCCTCGGACGAGCTAAGGGACTTTTTACGTTTCCGGGCACGTGCAGCCAGAAAAGGCTGCTCCTCCACGCCGTCCAGAACGTCTTCGACCACCGATCCACTCTCCTCCGCCATCTCCCGTCTCTCCAGACCGGAGACTAGCTCTTCTTCCTGTGTTGTTGTTGTTGTTGTTGTTTTATGGCGGTTTTATGGCGGCATCCGAGTGTTGCATTACCGCCTGTGCTTTGACAAAGCCCAAGAGGTCAGACTCTGTCGTAGTCCTTAGACTTGCTTGGTCTCTGAAACAACAACAACTATTCTAGTCACAAAGACATATCATGACCTCATGGGCTTTGTAACACCAAAGCAATGGAAGGAGTACTTTTACGGACTACGACAGAGTCTGAGGACTACGAAAAGTCTGAGGAACAAAGTCTGGCGGTAATGCAACAATTGGATGCCAACTGCCATAAAACAACAACAACAACAACAACAACAACAACAACATAATAAACACTTGGATACCAACCGCCATAAAACACCAAAGAAGAAGAAAGTCTAAAGAATAAAGTCAAAAGAATAAAGTAGGTGGTGGTAATGTAACACTCTGATACCAGCCGCCATAAAACACCAAAGAAGAAAACACACAAACAAGCAATGGAATAAGAATTTTTAAGGACTACGACAAAGTCTGAGGGGAGGAAGGACTTCTGTAGGATACAACAACAAAGGCATCTCATGACCTCTTGGGCTTTGTCAAAGCACTGGAAGTCAAGGCACTGGAAGAAGAACTTTTAGGACTACGACAAAGTCTAAGGAATAAAGTCTGGCGGTAATGCAACACTCGGATGTCAACCGCCATAAAACAACAACAACAACAACAACAATAAAGTCTGGCGGTAATGCAACAATTGGATGCCAACCGCCATAAAACAACAACAACAACTTTTGAAAATACTGCAAAAAGTACAAGTTGTTCAAATGTCAAAAGTAATAGCACACATAATACTGTGAAAGCGATCGGTTAAAGCGTTTAGGAGTTGAAACGGGCTAAATGGAAAATATAATAATAAAAAACAAGAACACACCTTACCCCATCCCGGGTCATCTTCATTAAGACTTCCTGACCAGACCAGGTAAAAGTGCATCAGCACAACACTGACTGACTCTGAACTAATCATGTTATTTGTCCCTGTGAGACGACACATTTGGATCATGTCAAGTCCTTAAGTCAATGTTACTCTTCTGAAAGTCAGACAGACAAAATAAATACACCTGAGACATTAGTAACGTGTTCATAGTTGTTCTGTTGCACTAGAAACACAGGGGATTTTATGGCACATTAGTTTAGTTTACAATTTACAAGAACAGAAACAAGTTAACTTAATTAAATATAAATGTTTAATAACTGTATGCTGCTTCTTAATACCACAGGGTGGCTTTGTTGTAACATTGACCATGTCAGTGGGACCACTAGGCCCAGACTGGAGCAGAGCATGACAGTGAGGCTCCGAAGAGTGTGACACTCCAGGTTGTTTGTTTCGAGAACAGAAATGTGAGTTAGTTGTAAAAAATCTAGAACTATTTTACTATTATACACACTATACTATGCTAAGCACTTGTAAGTGCAGATGGCCATTATCTGAGAGAATTGAAGATGCTTTAACCTGGAATGTGTTGCAGAACATATCAGCGATACACTGCAGATGTCACAAGGAGCTGGAGAAGAGCTGGATGTGATTACAAGTTTGTTATGATGAGAACCCTCCAAAAGCACTGTAAGCCACAGTTTTATTTGAGCTGTTCATACGTTTCACTTCGAGCGCTTCTCTGCATTCATTCATCTGAGTGAAATTACAGAATGATGCCTATTCCAGTAAAGATGGATCTGAAAGTAGTTGTTTATCATTTATTTGTATAACCTTAAGAAAGGGGAAAGTAATCATAACTACAGTGGAACTAAAATATATTTGATAGGGTCGTGCAAAAGAGAGCACAGTCCCTATATTAGACAGAAATACAGGAAATACAGGTAATTCACGCTCACAGGGGAGAGTGAGCAAAGTGGACATAACCTGCCTCTCCTCACTAAAGCTTTAAGGGGGTAAGTGGTCAAAGAAGTGTGTCCAAACAGGAAACGGGAAGTACAGCATGCCAGCAGTGACCTTCAACCTCTGGCAACATCAAAGATACAAACCTCTGGTACAGACAGGAACATCCTGAGAGACAAATAATGCATCAGGACGTTGCCTTCCTGACCACAGGCCTTTCCCTTCAGCTCTCACAGCAGCCAGAGCATAGACTCACGGAAGAGCATGGGTGGGTGGGGTGTTGGCATGTGAATGTGTTATTAAACCAGGTCTAAATCTGCCACTCCTGCAGTTGCAGGAGTGGTAGATTTAGACCTGGTTTAATCCTGGTTTAGACCTGGTTTAGTCCTGTTCATGAGGGGAAACAGATAGAACAGCACTCCAGGCAGATCTCTAAACAGTCTGTAGACCCACAGCAGGTCTCTATGACCCCACACTCCTCTGTGCATCCCGCGTCTAGACAACAACAGCCAACCAGAGCGTCCGAACAGCAACAGGTCCCGCCCGCTTCCGCACAGGCCGCACCCCCTCCACAGAGCAGACACTGAGCCAGAGCTGAGCACAGAGAAGGGAGCTCACAAAACAGACAGGCCAGCAGGCAGTGAACGCAACAGTCTGCAAAACAACATGCACAGAGCAGTCAACGACAAACAGTACTACAGTTAGTATACTGTACTTCATGACTATGGAACGTTATTTGTTTAATCCGATTTTTTATTTTAAATGCGGGCAAATTCACAACTACGATTTTTTTTTAACCCTGACATATCATGTTTGAATTATTTAATATTTTTTTAATTTAGTTGCAGAATTTTGCAGTGTACATTTTCATTCAGTTTTTCTCAGTTTAATAATTCTAAATGAACATTCATCTTTACATAGACAGTGCAGAGATTTCAAAGACCTAAATACAAAGTGCAATTTGTTACCACTCACAATTGTTAGTTCAATTCACTTGACTTGTTAAAAGTTGAATCAATGCATAAATTGCAACTGTATTAAAAGTTGAGTGAACTCAAAAATGCTCACATCCAGTTGCCTCACTATTTCAAATTAACTTATTTTTTTCAATAGTGAAAAGCGAGGGCAAATCTTGACATCTTTCATCTTTGCTGTGAACATTTTCAATGCCATTTTTTATTTCTAACAGTTGAATTTGAAGGCTTGAAAATCTATGCATTAAATAGTTAAAAGGTGATTTTTTAATTTAAATGTTTAAATTGAGAAAAGTACAAGTTCACTGCAGATTAGAAGAAAAGTATTCAAAATTCTAAATCTGATAAAACAATCCGAAGTAATTGCGGCTCATATATTGTTATTTCTCTGTATTCTTCTAAAAAACTAGCACTACAAACCAGGATCCTGGAGAAGGATCTATTTGTGTGTAATATACCTTATCATTTCCTGCCTTGTAACATTTTTGGATCTGCTCTCTGCCTGTCTCCATGGAGATGTTAATGCTTTGCTTGTTGGATTACGGTACATGTTTTTTTATTGCTCAAAAACACCTTGAAAAACATGCAGATCTGACCTGTAACTTGGCATTGACACAAGTTTAATGCCATACTGTGGAACATTCTAGGCAAAGCAATAACATCTCCATGGAGCCAGCATGTCTCTCCTGTTTGCTCTGAAGGTGGACAGTGTGGAGCATGAATCTGACTCAGAGAGATAAATGTTTCTGTTCTGGTGACAGTTGAAAATACTTGTGTTTATCTTTCACAGACAAACACTTATCTCCATCGCCACATGTGCCTGCACTGGAGAAGGTCCACACGGAGCTCACGGGAGAAAAGGGTCATAAAGAAACACAAAAGCATAAAAATATAACGTCCAATGAGCAAATGCATCCTCTTAATTTGACCCACATCATGTTTAAACCTGTCATGTGCAAAGGACGAGGTCTGAGTCAGAATCCTGGTCATGGAGTCTGGACCTTTCTGCAGCTGTGAGCCATGATCCTGGTCAGTAGATTCTAACAGAGAATTAGCTTGTGCTTGTTTTAGGTCGATGAGGAAAACCAGTGAAACCAATATTAACTTCATGTTGTGAGGCGAGACCATGTAGGATCATTTGTTTCATTAGATTTTGAATTCTAAATACTGCCGGATTCCTGACTCTTTCTATGTTTTATTCCGAATTTCAGCTGCAGTGTACATTTTCTCAGTCTAATTTCTTTTTTTAATGAAAATGCCCCTTTTGACAATTTAATGCATAGATTTTGAAGACTTCAAAGGACCAAGCAAAGCGAGGCAGCGTTTAGTTTCTCTGCTCCTCGTCTGTGGAACGCTCTCAACAATGAAGAACCGTCCCAACTTTGTCTGCTTTTAAATCTGGGACATAACTGTTCAGCTCAGCATTTACTGTATATTTATCTTTTGTGAAGCACTTTGCGTTGCTTGTGCATGAAATGTGCTTTATGAATTGAGAGAGAATCTTTGCATTGAAAACTTTCCCCAGCAAGGACTCAAGATGCCAAGATCGACTCATTTGGATCAGTTGCTAATCCGTTTGCTAAATTCACTGCAAATTTTAAACTTTCAATCCAAACGGTTTAAAAATCTATGCATTGAAAATGTAAACGGTGAATTTTCATTTGGGATTTTTCAACACATAAATGCACAATCTAAATGTACACTGCATAAATTCTGCGACTGACATTTAAAGTAGACAATAATTCAAACTGTTTTTTCTAAGCGTTAAACAATCCAGAGTTGGTAAATTCACCAGCATTTAACATTGAAAATCTGATTAAAAACAAAACAAAATCATAAACATTTGACCTCCTCCTGCTGCCTGTGCGATGTGGGCGTCGGTTGTGATGTGGGCGGGGCTTTTCGCTCTCTGATTAGCTCCTGTTTGATGAAGAGGGTGAAGGGAGCGGGGGGAGGCGCCAGGAAGGAGCCGAGCATTCCCATTGGATGATAAACTGTCACGGTCCTCTGTTGCGTCCAGGTGAGGGGGCGGAGCCTGGGCTGAGGACAGGGCGGAGACACAAAAAGGCAGGTATCTTTTTTAACACCCACTTAAGCTCAAATGTTTTCATGGATGGCTTTTTACACATTTTACAAAACGTTTTATTTCATCATTAAAAACACAAGTCACTGATCTACCGTCACATTAACCACTTTTCTCACCCGCGTCGTGATGTGGCAGGATTCCATTGGCTGTCGGCTGAGTGACAATGCATTCTGATTGGTCCAGACTTGTCTCCTTCTGTTTGATTAAAGTCTCATCCATTCTTAAAAGTACAGAAAGGTAATTACTTATAACTATGTAGTTAATGATTGTATAATCAAACACATATTATAAAAACACATTCTCTATTTTTTTTTCTAAATCGGCTCTGAATCTGACCATTGAAATATTCAGTGTATTATTTAAACTAAAATATTGCCAGCAAAAATTATAATAATGAGTTTGATATTACACATGTACTTCACTGGTATCTTCTCAAAACTATCAACACATTTTTTTACATGATTCAATTTAAGATGATTCTGCTGCTCTGCTACATGTTACAAAAAGCACAAACATTAACTGATTTACAGAAATCCCTGCTCATTATTACCCACAGCCTTTGTTATCCTTTGTTCATGAATGCTCCTGTCTCACCTGCAAAAACAGCAATGTTTATTCCTCAGCGTCTCTCTCTCTCTCTTTATAGGCCATATTCCGTGTTTAGTCCTGGATCATTCTCTCATCTCAAGATAATAAAAAAAAGAGCAAACTTCTATTAATAATCTGTTTCCAGCATAATCTTGTGTCCTTGTTTTGCCTTGGTTTAGTCCTTGTTCATGCCCAGTTTAGCTCCTTAAACACTGGATCAGATCTTTGTCAGTGTCTCTTTCTTTCTTCTCTTTTGCGGTTGTCCGTTTTATAGTGGAGAAGTCCCTGATTTAGTTCAGATTGGTCCTGGTTTGGACCTGGAGGTTATGTTGGTCTCTTTTGTCCCGTTATGGTTTGGTGTGGTCGACTGAGCTCCTCCTGTTTCCTCTGAAACGCTTTTATCTGTTTGACAAAGACACGCTCTGAATACTTTGCAGTTCTGTCCGCAAAGTCCCTCTCTGAACCAAAATTAGATATTTAAAAAGTTACAATGATTACTTTTTACCATTGCTTTCTTAGTTAATAAGTTTCTTCTGACAATACAACATGTCATTGCTAAATATAGATATACTACTAAATTATATGGATTTTCAATTTCTAACTGACCTTTGTCCAGTAATTCATGAAGTCAAGTGTCTTTCATAATCCCTTGATGAATAAACAAATATTGTCAAGTACCGTAAATGTCTTTAAACCAGGTTATTTTTCATAATTTTAATTTTTTTTTTTTTTTTCTTATTTCGAAACTTTTGAAAGGGCCATATTATGCTAAATGAACTGTTTTGCGCTTTTAACCTTTTTAACCGTTTCCATCATCAGTTTACTCAAAGTTGTATTTTAACTGATTCCTGCATGTTTGAGTAATCCACTACTGTACTGTAACTGAGGCTCAGTGTTCAGAAAATTCCTGTTTTCACCTACCACTTATCCCCGCCCACATCTCTCTCTACTCAGTTGTGACTCCGAGTGACACATGTAGAGGTCTAAAATGTCCCGTACCCACTTAAGTAAATAAAAACACGTAAATGACTGTCCTTGTTACGGCGACTCTCGGTGTACAACCCACATTGACCACTAGATGTCCTCAGCGCACCGGACACAGCCGTAATTCAGCGCATCCACTTTTCCAGAGGCATGGCAGAAGAAGACGCGGCGGAAAACAAAGCGATTTCGGCAAATTTCCCCCCATTTCCCCAAAAATTGGCATCTACAAAACCCTCCATCGATTGGACTTGAAAAGGGGCATTAATAAAGGAAAAGAACGCTATTCCACCTTGCCTCGCGATGGTGAGTGTTTTGTTTGTTTGCTGCAGATGTGGATGCAAACTGCAACATCCTCCGGCAGGATGTGAACCTAGCTAAATCTCAGTGATAAGTCGCTAATTAGACTAATCTAAATAATGCAGATGAGGCGTGAAGTGGACGTGGCTCTGTGTTTTAAACAGCGCACAATACGAGTTTAGGAATAGTAATAAGACAGTTATTTGCTTTGCTTCACATCCTCACAGCTGGAAGCGAAAACTGATTCGTTTTGAGGAGATTTTGGAGTTTAAAATCAAAACCAAATGTATTGGAAACGATAGAAAAATGTATCTGCTGAGAAATAAAGTAATGAAACTGTGAAATCAGCCTTTACCCAGTATTATTATTTTTATTTTATTTTTACATCTGAACTATTCAAGATTTTGTTTATTTAGGATAATTAACTTTTCAGATAATGAGTAAGGGAACAGAGGTGAGACCAAGTCCTTGTTTTGTAAGTCCTTGTTTGTAAGTCTTTGGCCTCAAGTCCAAGTCAAGTCCCAAGTCTTTGGCTCACAAGTCTGACTCAAGTCCAAGTCGTATACCTCGATATGCAAAAAATAAATTAAAAAAATCATATAACATATATAAATATAACATAGATAGTAATAACTTTGCCTTTGTTTGCCTTTCATGCCTTTTTTGAGGCTGCGGAGGCAGCAGCAGAACATGATCCAAAGGAGGAAGAAGAGGACGAGGAGCCAGAGAGTAAAACAACAGAGCGAAAAAGGCCTGTCGCTGTGGAAACCACACCGTCTCCAGTTTACTGTCTCTGCAGAAAACCAGATATCAACTGTTTCATGATGTGAGCAGAGAGACCTGGTTTAATCCTGAGTTAATCCTGGCTTTGTCCTGTTTAGTTTAATTTGACATTTGAAGTTAAAATCCCCATTGGAAACAAGCACATAAACAAACAATGAACACATTTACAGAACTTTTAAGAGTAACAAAAACATTTAGACTTAATGTGAAATATGAAAAAGCTAGATAAAGCAATTGTTTTTCACAGATTGAAATATTTCTATGTTGGATTTGTTCAGAGGGTGTGACAGTTGTGCTGAGTGGTTCCATGGACATTGTATTGGGATATCAGAGAAAGCAGCTAAACCCATCAGGGTCTGGTACTGTTCTTCATGTCGAGGTGAGTCTTAAAATCAGCTACTCTCCTGACCACAATCTTGTGCTGTACATCTGGAGAGGTGTCATCTTAGTATTTCTTATCAAGATTCAGAAAACAAAATGTAGTCTGCCTTAACCTTAACTTGAATCGTCTCAAATGTGAAAATACAAGTGGCAAATATATATATATAGTGATATTTCTGCACTTTAATGATTATTTTTACCGACATTTTGTTGTCGTTGTAAATGAGAATTAGTTCTCAATCAACCTACCTAGAGAAATAAAGTTTAATAAATAGAAGTAATAAAAATATATTTCTCATTTCTTTTAACACATTTCTTTTGAATTGACATAATATCGTCTGATATATAAAGTAAACAAGGCTCACATTATATAAGTACCTGGTATTTTGTCCAAACTTGACTTTATAATAAGTCTTCTTAGTTTTCAAAAAGTAGTTTTTCTCTACTGCTAAAATATGTTTGTTTATTCAGAGAAAGACCCATCATTAGAGATTAAATTCCGTCCTAAAAAGTCCAAGCAGAAGGATCCAGAGCAGGAGAAACTAGATATGGAGGATTTTCATCAGCCACCTTCACACTTGGATAAGAGGAGGAGCTCACAGCAGGTAATGCAGCTCCTCCCTCTCATCAGACACTTCCTACTTCCTGGTTCAGTACCGGTTTGAGCCTGTTTGCTTTGACCTACTTTTGTCCTGTTCAGTCCTGCCCAGGTTTGCCTCGTCTGCTTTAGTTCTGTTTTCATGCTAAATTAGTGTCTTTGGACCCAGAATAGTCCTGGTTTAGTCATGGTTTAGTCCTGGTTTAGTTCTAGTTAAGTTCTAGTTTAGGTCTAGTTTAGTTCTAGTTTTAGTCCTGGATTAGTACTGGGTTACACTGGCTTTAGCACTTGTTTAGACCGTCTTTAGTGCTTGCTTAGTCTCGATTTAGTCCTGGTGTTATTCCAGTTTGATTCCTGTTTAATCCTGGTTTAGCCCTTGGTCAAACCTGGTTTAGTCCTAGTTCTCTTCATTTTCAGCAGATTAAACGCTCGGCGCGCATGTGCGGTGAGTGTGACGCGTGCCTCAGAACAGAAGACTGTGCTCAGTGCGATTTCTGCAAAGACATGAAGAAGTTCGGAGGTCCAAACCGCATTAGGCAGAAGTGTCGGCTGCGGCAGTGTGAAGTCAGAGCCAGGGTGAGTCTACTCACAATCACCCTCCTGCTCTGACCAATCAGGAGAGTGTATATGAAAAGGGGCGGGCATTGCAAACTGCAACGTTTGTTTTTCAAATGTAGCTGGTTTTGTTCTAGTTTGAGGTAACCAAATCTATTCAATTGAATTTTCCCTGAGAAATAGAGTTTAGTCTTGGTTTAGATTTGTCTGGTTCAGTATTAAATGCTGTGAAACCCTTTCTTAAAATAGTAAACAATCCCCTAATTGTAGTTACGCATTTATTAATCCCTTGTGTCTTAAAAAAATCCATGGGCATGAATTCTTTTTCACAACAAGAAAAAAACAATCTGGATTTTAGAAGCAAATGGTAATTTTTCTCTACAAAAATAAATATTCTTACACTTGATACTTGAGCTAATCATAAACTGGCTTTAACTGAGACTTTAGCCAGTTAGTACATACAGTAGGAGAGACTTGTTTTCTGTCTGTTTGTAACTAATGACTACATCTCTTCCGAGCAGAAGATGCTCCGAGTGCGTGAAGAGGAGGAGCTGGTTGACCGTCCGCCTGTCAGGGGGCAGGGCCTGCAGAGGAAAGGGCTTCATACAGAGGATGAAGATGAAGATGATGCCTTCAGCGAGAGTGAACTGGAGCTTTATGAGCAGTACAAGGCAGCCGGCTACAGGAATCTGGTGAGAAACACATTTAGAATCATGTTAAAGGTATATATGTTTCTATTGATGTTAATGTAAGTAAGTTAATTAGTCGACTTCATTTGTATAGCGCTTTTCACATAAATACAGTCACAAAGTGCTTCTCACAGAGGTAAGAAATACAATTCAAAATACAATAAAGTATACAGCAGTGTACAGTCAAATTTGAGCTTGGCCAGTAAGGCTAGAATGCTTTTTAAAGACATAAGACCAAGAACGCAGGAAGAGAGGGAGATCATTCCAAAGTGCGACAGTTTTAAGAGACCGGCCTCCTCGAGTTTTAACACAAGTTTTAGGGCCCATCAGCAAATTCTGCCCAGAGGACTTGAGGCTCCTGGATGACCCAGTTTGATCAGGTCAGTTATGTTGACTGTGCCTTGTTGAATGCTGTAGGTGTGGCACACCGAGGATGAGGAGGAGGAGGGACAGTCTCTGAAGAAAGCTGTGAAGGTCAAAAATGTGAAGAGACGAGACAAGAAACCAGAAAAAAAGGTAACTACTAACTACTAACTACAACTACTTATTGCTACTCCTATTGCTACTTGTGAAATTAGTCTAGTCTAGCATTATTTATGGTGATTATTATTTTATTACAAGTAGTTTTTTTTAAGGTATCTCTACTTTACTTAAGTGAGTGGATACTTTTTACGTTTACTTCAGTATATCTGAGAGCAAGTATCTGTTCTTTCTACTTTTTTAAATGGATTGAAAAGTAAAATGTACCCAAACTTTTGGTTTGAGAGGTTATTTTCAGCATGTTTATGGTGACATCTTGCCTAAAGGTTTGGCTTTGAGCAAATAAAATTAGGGGTTACATTGAGAAATTGGTTGACTAAAAATCAAATAAATTTGTTATCAAGATCACCATATTCCACTCTTTAATAGTTATCAAAAATCTTCTTTTATCTTTTACTCTAAAAGTAAAATGTTACACATACTTCAATACTTTTGCTTTAGTCGTTTACTATGTGATAAAATTACTTGAGACGTTGTTTTGCTCCTGCAGCTGTACTTTTACTTTTGTCACAAATTTGTGCACTTCTTCCGCCACTGATTTCATTGATATTTTCCCATTAGAAGTCCCAGGAGTCCGTGCATAAGGAGGAGCGCAAACATAAGGGGAAACAGCGCCACCGTGTGAGAGTGCGGCACAGTGAACGGGGAGAGGGAGGGGCTAAAGACTCCACTTTGGGCTTAAGGCAGTGTCTTGGGCCTGGATGTGTGGTACCAGCTCGAAACAACTCCAAATACTGCTCCGAGGACTGTGGCATGAAGCTCGCTGCTAAGTGAGTACTGTTTGGGATATTTTTAGTACAATATGAATGCCCTCGACTAATCAACTAATCGTGACTAGTCGGCTATTAAAATAATCTTAGTCGTATTTTGATTAATATTAACCGTTGTCTGGACTATACAGACAAACACATTTATTTTATAACAAAGACAGTGGCATTATTAAATCTAAATGTCAAAAAAGACATTTTGGATTTTCATTAATAATACACTTTGTTTGTAAATATTCTCCATCTAGAAGCTTTCAGCCTTTTATATGGTTAATAATATATTGGTGGACAATAGAAATAATTGTTTGAGTAATTTGAATTTTGCCTACCATAAACTTGTAAAATGGTTCTCAAGATGCACAAAAGGCTAGAAGTAGCACTAATCATCATTATTCATCATCGCTTACATTTATGCCATGATGAACCAAAAACTCATATTCTTTTCTCTGTCCAGTCGTATCTACGAGATCCTGCCCCAGCGGATCCAGCAGTGGCAGCAGAGCCCGTGTGTGGCGGAGGAGATGGGCCGCAGACAGCTGGAACGGATCCGGCGAGAGCAGCAGGCCGCGCGGCTCAAGCTAACGGCAATGGAGAAGCGCTTTCATGAACTGGAGGGAATCATCGCTAATGCTAAACAACAGCAGGTTCAGCATGACGAAGAGGTAGCACGTAATCGTCCAGACTCTTTCTGTGTTTTCCGCATACGTTTGTGTCTAATTGCCCTGTTTTTTTGTGTAGTTGCCAGAGGGAGAAGGAGACGACACGGACCTCCAGATCTTCTGTGTGTCGTGCAGTCATCCCGTCAACCCCAAGGTGGCGCTGCGGCACATGGAGAGGTGCTATGCCAAGGTGTGTATGAGCCCGCAGAGTATTTAATTCAGCACTTGTCCCATGTTGTGTGCTGACTGAGCGTGCCCGTGTGTCCTCAGTATGAGAGCCAGACCTCCTTCGGATCCATGTATCCAACTCGCATCGAAGGGTGAGTTTCATCCTCTCTGAAGGAAGTGATCATGTCCCACAGACGGCTACACTCGCCATCATCGGACCATGTATTGAACTATGTCAGAAATGTGTTGAAAATAGATGCAAAGGGTGAAAGAGCAGAATCTAAAGGGTTGTTGAAACTCTAGGACCAGATTCACATAAATGTGGATTCATGCTCATGTGCTCACTGCTTCTGTTTCACTTCACGTCTACAGGGAACAAAAACTACTATGTTTAATTTGTACGTATCTGCTGTTTGCGTTCCAGAGCCACTAGGCTGTTCTGTGATGTGTACAACCCTCACAGTAAAACCTACTGTAAGAGGCTGCAGGTGCTGTGCCCAGAGCACTCCAGGGACCCCAAGGTGAGAACAACATCAATTAAAGTGCGGGAAGGTAGTCTTGCGGGAAGGGCGACCGCCTTCCCGCAAGACTGCCATCCCGCACGACCGCCTTTTGATCGCGATTGCCCCGATACTGCATTCTCTTAGACTTTATTCTTTAGACTTTATTCTTTAGACTTTGTTCTTTAGACTTTATTCTTTAGACTTTATTCTTTAAACCCCCTCCTCCCTGTACCCCCGTCACCTAGCAACAGAGACCCGCCGCTAATGCTACCGCTAATGCTAAGACCACGGCACGAGAGGAAATGTGAGGAAGAGAAAGTGGAAGGCATTAATTGCGCCTCTGCTGGCCAATTGTGAAAATACATATCTGCGATACACTTTTTTTCATGGCGTCTTGAGGAGAATATAATCCATGAGTGTGAAACAAATCAGACAATGTTGAGTTTTTCACACAATGGGTAGGGGGCGCTATAGAGTACATTTATTACATGGTATTAATTATTTCCAATCAGACCATAAAAACGCATTAGTGAGTGAAATATGAGCTCCGTAGATCAATTCCAATAGGCGTGTTACGCCAAAACATTCTTTTGAATATTTATTAAATTTCAATGTCTTTAGATGCAAAAGGTGTTGTTTTGAGCTCGATCTGACAAAAAACCTAGGATAAGTACGATTTTGAAAAAAAAAAGTCAAACGTGGCGGTGCCACTTTGATTCAACATGGCTGACTTCCTGTTTATCATAGAGCGATTCTGCCAGGTGTGTTTTACTCGTCAAAGGTCAGAGGTCAAAGGTAGCTCTATCACTGTCCCAAGTTTTATGTGCCTAGGCCAAAGATTAAGAGTTTCATGTTTTTTATTTTTTGAACTAGTCGGCACTGTTGAGACGGCGTTCTCACAAGATCCATTTTATTCTAGTTCGGGCCGAGCCGATCGCGTCTATGTCCCCATTTGTGACATTCATCAATGTTCAGGGGGTCAAAAATGCCAGAGTTGTGGCAAAATGACCATGCAAGAAGAAGAATAATAAGAACCATGGCAAGAACAATGTCTCGATCCATTCCAGAGCCAATAACATCAATATACAATAATAATATTAGAGCAAAACCTGACTTATCTGTGTCGATTACAGATCCCTGCGGACGAGGTGTGTGGCTGTCCTCTGGTCAAAGACGTTTTTGAGCCGACCGGGGAGTTCTGTCGAGTCTCAAAAAGGAAGTGTAATAAACACTACTGCTGGGAGAAACTGAGGAGAGCAGAGGTGGATCTGGAGAGAGTCCGAGTGGTAAGAAATATATTTAACCTACAATGTGCACTCCATTTCCCCAAATCAATAAATTCATTGAATTATTCATCCTCTGTGTCACTCCACAAACTCCGGAGGTAGAGGAAGGGCAGATTCTTCTTCTGCGCCGCTTAGAGCCTAGAGCGCCCTCTTGCGGTTGTCAGTGTGAAAATAATCAACATGTGAAATGCGGTTGCCAGTGTGAAAATAACGAATAATATCACATAATAATACAAGTTGCTCTGGAGTATTAGTCACACCCCGGCCAGAACTATGAAAAAAGGTACGACTTATAGTCCCAAAAATACGGTATATATCTGATTTCATGTAATAAAAGATAAGTTAAGATAATCCTTTATTGTCCACACATTCGGAAATTTCATGTTTTCAATTTCATGTTTTAAAATTTCAATAAAGAGAAATACCTTTTTGCCCCAGTACAGATATATTGTAAAAGCCGCTCTTAACGTCACAATGAGACTGCTGTGTCCTGCCTGCATCTAATACGTCCGTTTCACAATAGTGATGGTTGCAAAATAAAAAGGTTTTCACAGCAGAGAGCGAGTATCAGATTGATAATCATAGGCAACATGTAAATTCTTCACCTGTAGAAATCTATACACCTTATTTTCCGGACTATAAGTCGCACCAACCAAAGAATGCATAATAGAGAAGAAAATAACATATATAAGTTGCACTGGAGTATGAAATGCGGTTGCAAGTGTGAAAATAACAAATAATATCACATATAAGTCGCTCCGGAGTATAAGTATAAATATAAGTAGGTCGCAACCCGGCCAAAACTATGAAAAAAGGTGCGACCTATAGTCCGGAAAATACGGTATGTTTATAAAAGTGGTTTTGTCCCTTAGCTCTGATGATAAAAAAATTATTGACGTGGCTAATTCCTCAGAGAGAATGAATGGAGCAGGAAGTGAACACAGAATGTTGTGAAAAGCATTTACACACTAATCACGGTGAATGATTAGGATGCCCAGAATGCATTAGGTAGGTGAGCAAAGCGTGTAAAGTTAAATCATTAAGATTATCTTTTTTAGTGGACTGGATTTAAAAATCCAGTCCAGCTCCTTTTTCAATGTAAAAAATATATTTAAAACATCACATCACATCTCCTCATAATGCTTGGCCCATTCACGGAAATATTAAAGCATTTACATTTCTGTAATAATCTTCGTTTTTTTCAGTGGTACAAACTGGACGAGCTGTTTGAGCAGGAGAGGAACCTGCGCACCGCCATGACCAACCGTGCCGGCATGCTGGCTTTAATGTTGCACCAGACGATACAGCACGACCCCATAACCACTGACCTCAGAACAGGTAAAGAGAGATGAACAGGGCACCAGAGAGCAGCCTGAAACGTGGCAGAACTGACTCCAGATCAGCCGGGACCAGCACTACACAACCCTCGGTCCATCGGTCACGTCTGCAGCTGGAAATGGACTAAAAGACAGTTGAATAGTGTACAATATTTCATCACACTACGCTATCTTGGCTCAGTCTTGTTCACAGAGACTAAAGTTGGACTAGACTTCAGTGTTACTACTTTATAGATGTTTTATTGTTAAACAGAAGTGATGATTCCAATACGCTTTATTTTTCTCAGACCTTTTCTACAGATATTGTTTACGGACTCGTCATAATTTTAAATCAGTGTTCAACCACCAGCGAATATACTCAGCAGAACTACACTACCCACAATGCACTCTGAACTGAAGCAGTTACAATTTTAAATCGTGTTTCCGTTGCACCTTTATCCTCGGGTTTTGTTTATATTTTTTATATCATGCTTTTTATACTGTATTGTTTAAGTTTACCATTGTATCGAACAGATGTTTCATTAAAGAAATAGCATTTTAAAAGATGTCTAATTTGTTTGTGTTAGTGTCATCATTTGTTCCATCAAGAAGCGACAGTTACATAATTTACACTGCACTGAATGCCACAATCACAAAAATGGGCACATCTGACCGTATTAATTAAAAAAAAGATATATAACGTTAGCTGTCCAAGAAAAGAAGAACAAACATCTTCAGATCTGCTTTGTCTGCTCCTCAGTTTCTGCCCTGCTCCTGTCTGAGTTGAAGGAAAAGTGATATGGAGCGAGGTCTGGATTAGGGCAGGATTAATGTGGATTAACACAGAGAGAGTGGTCCTGTCGCAGAGAGGAAACACCAGAAAGCCGGAAGAGAATATGTTGTAAGTGCCATTAAAACCTGTCACGAGTGAAGCCTTTATTTGTTGAAAAGTTATGAGGATTCACACCACTGTGTATTGTTGGATACTCTGTATTTCCAGCTCTTGAGATGGATTCCACTGGGACCACTGGAGCCCTTGACTTGGATCCTGGCCCAGGTTTTGAGTTTCTCACAACACAACACTCACTCCTGCCACTAGCACTGGCTGAAGGATTGTCTAATGCAGAGAACATAATCGAAACATTTAATCTCTTAAAACGTTTGTCTTCCTTTATGTCAATCATACAATGGAAGTCTGGGAAGTCCAAATACCAATTTGTACACTAATCCCACAAATAAAAATCTATATGACTTAATTTGATTTAAATGCATTGTGCCTGGGCTTGTTTACTCAATAACAAGTTCAGAAATGTCAAATTTCAGAATGTCAAGGGTCAACAAAAGCTCCCAACAGCAGCTTTACCATAGCCAATATTTACCCCAAAAAATGTGGCAAGATTTAATCCTCTGTTCATAATTGACCATTTACACTTAGAAAGAGTCGGCAATAACAGAGTGTCAGCTTTAGTCAAAGTGCAGCCATTGGTTTATTTTCCAAAGGGATCAGAAGCAAGTTTTAATTGGGAGTAATTTTAGTCAGACGATTTAGGGCAAATCAGACGTAATTATACTTTGTAATTGAAGCAAACGGGAAATTGTGATTCCTCTTCCATTCCAGCACATCACTTGCTTCAACTCTGACACATATGACATGATGAGAACAGATCTTGACCTTCACAGTCTCCTCCAAACTCAATTTACCTTCTCAAGTACAGCACATGTAACTCCCTGCTTTACAGAACATCCAATCAGAGCAGAGGACACCAGAAGGAGATCCTGTGCGAGGTAAACCAGTGTTTCTCCTCCTGAGGGTCAGGATGATTTCAAATTATTTCAGAGGCTCCCCAAATGACGTGGGGACTATTGAAAATGTATGTAACGGTCTTGAATAAGCCTCGACACCCTTCAAATGCAGTGATAAATGTATATTCCTGTTTGCTGACTGACCTAATACCTCTATCTAGCCCTGATCAAACCAATTCATACAAATAAAGCTAATTGTTCACTTTGTAGGGAGTTTATTTTTCTGTTTTTGGGGTCGTGAACGCCAACTACTGTTATTATGGGGGTCGCGACTGATAAAGGTTGAGAACCACTGAGGTGAACACTAGGATTACAGAAGGTTTATAAAGAATATATTTCCTTCTTTAGAGCTTTGGAAGAGTTTAACCTTGAGTGTCGAGTTGAGACCCTATCGATGTTTTAAAATGACAATAAATCCAGATCGAGTGTTCAATTCGTTTTCCTGTGGTTTGTTGTCATTTTATCTGAGCACAAACAGATGCAGAAGATGAATGGACACGTGCTTAGAATGAACAAACCTGTTGCGTGATAAACATACTCACACATCCAGCCACAGACTTCTTTTGTCCCTCACTGCCTTCCATCGCCTCAAGAACCAACAGCGCGGTCCTGCTTCTGTCTCTCATCCACCTCATCCATCGCATCCATCGCTCCATCCTCTCTCTCTCTCTCTCTCTCTCTCTCTCTCTCTCTCTCTCTCTCTCTCTCTCTCTCTCTCTCTCTCTCTCTTTCTCTCTCTAATCCCGCGTGCACAGTCTCACGTGCACTCTCACGCACGTGCGCACCGCTCTTTCTCTGGTGCGCGCGCGGAGCCAGATTAACGCACGAGCGGAGCAAAGAGCGAGGACCAAACCAAACCGGACGGAATATTGTGTTTTCTCCATTTTTGACGCGTGGATGTGGATTATTATATGCACTTGTGTTGAGAAACGAGACAATGGGAATAATTTGTTGAAGCGAGCGGAGGAATGGATGGAATAGGGTTGGATTAAAAAAAAGTGAAGTGAAGATGGAGAGAGCAGCGCGCGTCCGGAGCTGAGAGTTGGAAACTGAGAGATGTACGACGAGGGCCTGAAAAGTAAGACACGTTTTGATTAAAAAAAAAGAAAAAAGAAAGAGTTTTCTCCTTTAACATTTCTGTCAAAGATTATATAGGCCGCGTTTATGGTTTATATCACAAATCACAGCGTTGCACGATGTTTTATGTTCTAATTCTGCTAATTCTGAGTGTTTTTTTCTTCTTTTTTCTCTCAAATTAAATCCTGTTTAGTTTGATATAAGTCCTGGTTTAGTCTTGTTATAAACCTTAACCCTGTCTCCCGTTTTGGCTTGAAACATACAAACACAATCATTTTGACCACGGAGAACAATCATGAAGAAACAGTTGGCTATTGTATAACTTACAATGTCAACGTTCTTCTTGACATTTCAAAAGAAGGTCAAACTCTCATTCACAGGAGCCTTTTGATATTGATTATGGCGACAGTTGATACTAAAAGTTCAGTCGAAAACTTTTTATAATCATCTATTTTTTTATTCTTAGTCCCAGAGAGTGTATTTAATCCTGTCTTTGTTCAAATAATCAGTTTGATCAGAACGGAGCGTTTTATGGAAATGTGATGGAGGGACAGAACCCGAACATGACCAGGTCTGATGTGTTCAGGATGTGTGTGACAAAGGCATGGATTACCTTTTCATTGTCACAGTGGCAGTCATGTCATCTTGGGTCAGGTCTAAAGCTCTGTTTCCACGACAACCTCATCAGCACCATAGACAGGGACTGCCATTTTGGCTCAGATCCTCCTTAGGGATTAACATCTCAATTTAGATAAAGTTCAGGAGGGCTGTAGGAGATAAGTCAGAGCAATATGGAGCCAGATTCAAGACAATCCATGACCTTCTGTAAGTTTATTAAGGCGAGGATTGGCACGTGAAAAAAACATACATTCGAAACTTTTTTGCCTTAGATAACTGAAACATCAATAGTAAAAAGTGTATGTTGTTTTTCATCAATTCATCATCTTTGATTCAGATCACTATCGACTTCTGGATAGAAGTTGAACAGACTTGATTTCAACACCATTGTTCAGATAACTACCTACCATGGATATGAAAATGCATTTATGTGTAAAATACCAATAATTGCATTACATGCAAACATCAGTAAATGTCCGAAAAAGAATAAAGAAAATTTGTACTGTCTATATTGCCAATAGATTTCTTTAAACCTTGTGTACAGCAACACCACTGTGTGGAAAGTGTGAAATCTTTCAATTTATTTCATTCCTGTTGTCTAACACATAATATTCCTCACGTTTGTGCCCAGCTTTACAAAATGTAACTCTCTGAGTAACAAAATGGAGTTGAAACAGCCAGATAGAAATGTTCATGTTTAGATAATTTTTCGGACTAAAGATTGAATTAAAAACATTTAATTTCTCTTCGAAAATTGTCACTTTTTTTTTTAAAGTGCTTAGAATATTATTATTACGACCTGAATAATCGTGATTATCAATGAACCTAATAATCTTGACATCCCTATCGGGATCTTTGAAAAGCCTCTCTCTTGTTCAGTCCCACTTGACTTGTGGTGTTTGGAGCTGTCGTCAAAGGGCTGTGTCAGTGATGTGATGAGAGCAGACGAAGCAGTGGACTGAGTGAAGACAGTGTTTGGGATAATTGTCTGGTCCTGAGGCTCCACCAGCCCCTCAGCGGGTCATGTGACTCCATTCCTCTCATGTGACCATCTGAATGTTCTTTTTGTTCCTTCTGTTCTCTACACGTTTTACCAAAAAGCACAGATATGTCCAGTTTTGTTTAGCTCTGGTTTGGTTGGATGAACCCAGCTGATTTTTAAGTCTTATTTAGTGATTGTTAAGACCTGGTTTAGACTCGCTTCATTCTGGTTCCATCATGGTTTAGTCTTGGGCTAGTTCTGGTTTAGTCCCAGTTCAATAGTCCTGGTTCAGTCCTGGTTCAGACCTTGTTCAGGTTTGATTTAGTCCTGCTTTGGTCCTTGTTCAGACTTGATTTAGTCCTGGTTTAAATATCAGGTATATAGTGATTAGTGATGGTTGGAGTCAGATGTAGGTCACAGCTGTTCTCTGGTCACATGGTTCCAACATATTTATTCACACTACAGCAAATGAACAGGAGATTTTACACACATTTTACATTTACAATTTGACACAGATGGTTGAAAGTCAAAAGACATGACCCTTGATACTGAGGTCAAAGCTGCCATAGAGGGAGGAAGACCGAAAAGCAACTATGGATGGATTGAAAGAGAACACGAGGAAATAAAATGTTGGTCCTTGGTGGCTTCATCACAATGCCATATCTTCGTCCTCAAGTCTTTTATTTGCATTTACAGGTTAATTCTTTAACTATAGTAGCCTACTCCTAACAACAAATGTCCATGGTTTATCTCCAGTAACTATTTTACTTTCACTTTTTTTCTCTCTTTGACATGAACACATCCTAACTACATTTTGTTCATTATAAACTGTAATGAATCTAAATAAAACTACTTAGATAGAATAGATATAGATTCTATAACACTACTTTTTCAAAACTGCAGAACTGATCCACATCTCCATGGTGTCATTTCACCTTAAAAAACATAATTTTATGTATTTCAAAAAAATGACTACATTACATTTTTAAACCCTGCGCGTATAACCCGGAGTCTACATTCTTTGAATAATCCCAAATAAGTACTAAAGGTGGGGATAAGGGGAGTACTCAACCCTTATCTACATATGTCTTCTTAAAGTCCATGTTATCATAAAATATTGTTATTATTAAGAACATTTAGGTATAGTAATGGCTTTACTTTAAACAATACTTGTACTACTAATACTAATACTTGTAATACTTCTAATTAGTCCCAGGGCAGACTGACCTCTTCAACCACCTCTAATCACTCACAAGCATGTCACTTCCACACAGGCAAGGCGAGTGAAATGTCTTGCCCAAGAACACAAAAACAGTATAAACGGGCAAGAGCTGGATTCGAACCTCTTAGTTATAAGACTCAGCCATAAGCCAGTGTTGCTCTCTGTGAGCTGTTCAGGAACTAACTTTTCCTTCCTCTGTGTGTCGCGTTCAGGCGGCGTTCGAAACGGCTACACCAAAGGCATGGACGGCTCTGCTCCAGGTGCGGGAGAAGGGGAGGGCGAGGTGGACGGCAACGGCGGGGACACAGAGAACCAATGGGAGTCCGCACAGGAGGAAGGGGGTGGAGACTCCGCCAACCAATGGGACGAGGAGCTGGACGGAGAACCTGAAGGAGGACCGGACGGAATGAGGATGAAGAGGACGGATACTTTACATTCGACTACGAGTTCAACTGGAACGCAGAGAAGGAGGGGCCAGGCGCACAAGAAACAGGTAAGGGGCTTATGGGTCGGGGCTTTGGAGCGAAGGGGCGGGACTTAGGCCAAATGCTCTAAGGTAAACATCCACTTCTTTGAGCACTCCAGACCCGGCTTTTAGTTTACTGTCTCTTGTATTTGACCTGCAGACCTAATTGTCTTCTCTCTCCTTCATTATATCACCATGTCAGATGAAGAGTGTGTTTGTTAATGTTTGCAACGTCTGCTAAATGCTTGGAAAGTAGGTACATAAACTACAACAACAATTATAAAAGAGCATAGGAAAGGCATGTTTCATAAAACAAAAGTGAAGAAACTAGTTTAAATGTTTTATCCAATATTTTCTTTTATTTAATCATTTGTAAAATGTGCACCTACTTGCCATTACAGTCATAGAAGTCATAATTACTACCGAAGATTTAATGATCTATTTTATACTTATATAAATTAATGAAATATATTTTTTATTAATAAAGGAAAGACAATATTATGTCAGCAATTTGCATTGTTTTGTTACTGTGTGAAACCTTTTTTGATTGCCCTTAAGTGTCAGGGATCCTGTGCAACTGGCTTCATTTCCACAATAAACTTTAAGTATTTTTTTGCAAACTGAAAAAATAAAATACAAAACAAATAAAAGTGAAGAAACTCACTGCAGAGAAATACTCCATCTTATTGTTTTTTCAATGCAGGACCTTAAGCTCTTGTCCATTTCAATTGACAATTTAAATGTTTGCAAAAAAAACATTCTAAATTCCGAATTGAAGCAAAAGTAAAATGGAACAATGTGATTTCAATGGAGAAACTTGGCTGAACCACAGAATATCACAAAATGTACAAAATGAAGATCGTTTTGGTAAATGAAAGCACCACAGACACAACATCAGATGCTGGTTTAAAGACATTGTTTACATTTGTTAATGTAATTGAAGATTGTGATGGATGACTCACAGAAGTGTTGACCCCGCATTTATACCTATAGATATATCACATATTTTACTTCCAATTATACTTTAAATTAAAATATGTACAACAATTTTGAGGCTAAACACTTTTAATTTCTTTCCATTCTCCAGCACTGATTGACAGAACTTAAGGGACATTGGAACTATCCTTGACCAATTTTCTTTAAGACAAATTTATTACAGATATTGAGTGTATTTAGAGGTGTCCATAATTCAGATACATACATTTAACAGTTTATTTTTTTGTCTAAAACTCTGATTTCAATTTCACAGATTTGCTATTGCTATTTTGAGCAAACAATAGTGATACTTTACTCCTTCAGTTTCTGTATTTTCAAAGCCAACACATATTACACATACATGACACCTGTCTCAGTTTGGTTATTATGATAGAATGTATTGTAGTGATAATGTTGTTGGTCTCTTCTCCAGGTCCAAGGCACAAACCAGGTGCAGAGAGCGCCCAGAGCTTTGTTCTGCCTCCGACTCAACAATCCCATCAGACAGGCTGCGCTGCACATCGTCGAGTGGAAGTATCCTGAAAATGCTGAATGATTGAAAAATATATTTATCGCAAACATAATTTGCAAACCTTGAAACATGTTGGTTGTTATTTGCTTCTGATTATGATTGTGATTGTCTCTATATAACTTGTAAGGTGCAGGATTAAGTAGAAACCACATAGTTTTTCATAAGTGATGTGTCAAAAGTGTTCCTCAGCCTTTCCTTTCAGACCATTCGATATCTTCATCCTGTTGGCTATCTTTGCAAACTGTGTGGCTCTGGGAGTGTCCAAACCTTTCCCCGAGGACGACTCTAACTCCACAAACCATGACCTGGTGAGTCAATTCAAGTTATTATTGTAGAGCCAAAAATAACAGCAGCAGTCGCCTCACACGGCTTCACAAAATGGTTGATTTGACCAACAGAAACAGTTAAGAAAACACGATCAGTTCATCCCTGTGATATTTATATATTTTATTTTTCCCTCAGACATGTTTGTTTTGATAAGGATGGAACATTACTGCCTCAATGGGAAATTTGTACTCTGCGTTTGACCATTCGTTAAAACCCTTTCAGCACTGTGTGCCGTAGACACGCCCCTTAGCTGGAGTGTTTTGCCTGTTGGATAAAAGTGGATTGATGACATTTCCAAAGTTGGGGTTATCCAAGTTTGGAGTTTTCACTTACTGTCAAATGTTGTCCAAGCAACAGGCTTGGGTCGTCTTAAAGGAGACATGCTGACGTTACAGAACAAGTTAAAGCTGATTCTCTGATTCAAACTGTGCTTGGGGCTGTACTATTAGTTTAAAACTAGGTTAGCAGGTTAAAAGGGATTAAAAATGTAATTTAAAAAAAAAATGACCTATGGATATTTACTAATCAATTCAGATACTTTATATTTTGTTCAATGACAATAAATCTACACATTCCAATGTAGATGCATTCTTTTGTCTGAAATGTTCTCCGGCTTCAATTCAATTCAATTTATTTTTGTAACGCCCAAAATCACAACAACAATTGCCTCTGAGGCTTCCTCCCACCGTCCAAAGGCATGCATGTGTTAGGCAAAATCGGCAACTTTAACTTGGCCCAAGTGAATGAATGTGAGAGTGAATGGTGTGTCTGTAATGTCTATGTCTCTGTGTTGGCCACTGTCCCGGGTGTACCCCGCGGTAGAAAGCGGTAGAAAATGAATTAATGAAAACAACAAAAAACACAACTCATTATAATATTTATATTTCACATGATATTTTCCCATGTAATGTTTCCGTGGAGACTCTTTCCAAATGTACTTTGTGTCTGTTAATCCCTGCTCTCTGTGTCCATACGCTGTCAGCGATGCTAAAGCTAAGCTAAACCTTCCCCTCTGTGTTATCCCTCTACAACAGAGCACGGGTCAGAGGTCGTGCAGTATGTATGATTGACAGGTGGAGGACTAGAGTTGATCAGCTGAGCTGTGATTGGATCACGCTCTGGTAACTCTCTCTCTCTTGTGTGAATGAGTGTCTCTCGCCCGTCCTTCAGAGCTG
Source organism: Eucyclogobius newberryi (assembly GCF_026437365.1). Lineage (NCBI taxonomy): Eukaryota > Metazoa > Chordata > Actinopteri > Gobiiformes > Gobiidae > Eucyclogobius > Eucyclogobius newberryi. The sequence continues at coordinate 21,515,368 of NW_027315801.1, forward strand.
TATAGTGTGAAGTGACAGCTCTATGTAAAATAAACTCTTAGCCTTTTCCAGCCACAGTGATGTTTCTTTTATCAGTATTGCATTTTGTTATCCACTTTCTACCTTTATCACGTTTAATCAAACTAGTATTGTCTTTTTAAGATGACATAATTTGCTCATTTACAGTGGATGGATAGTGAATAAATGAGTTGAGGCTAAGTTTAGTAATCAGAGCGTTTCTAGAATTTGTTTACAAAATGAACTGCAATGAAATCAATGTGCCAACTGGGACATACTGTGTATTTGTCAGGTACGTGGTAATGAACTATAATAAAAGTAGATCATAATTTTAAATGTTGTTCATTGTCCATTGACAAAACTGCACAACTGATAAGCTCCGCCTCTTCATAGTGATATTTCACTGGAAACAATCAGTGGATTGTCATTTGCACGTTTTTATTTTGTGGTTTTGGGACATTTCAGAACCCTACATTTATCACTGGGGGTCTTTTCAAAAAATCACAACTATGCACAGGGATAAGGGCGGGGATATGGGGTAGGTGAAAACAGGAATTTTCTGAGCACTCGAGCCTCAGTTGCAGGACAATAACTCAAACATGCAGTAATCAATCAAAATACAACTTTGAGTAAACTAACTAACCAAGAAACACTTGTTGAACCTATTAAAATAACTGGTTTGTTATATTTTTAGATGAAATATTACAGTGAATAAATATTTTAATGCAAAGCTTTGGAATCAGTAGTAGAGTGGGGCTGAAAGATTAATCACAATCAAATCTTTAAGGCAAATAGCAAAGCCTGAAAATATTTAAGCTACACTATGTCTTCTGCAAACAACAACAAATCATATCTTGTTGTCATATTATGTAAAAAATCTGTGATACTTTCCCTATTTATTTTAGTCCTGTGCAAAACATTTTTTATTCATGATTCCTATATTAGTTTAGCCGTTTTCAGTGTTCTCTCAAACGTTAATGCTCTTTGAAGGAAATCCGGATTTTTAAAGCATAAATTCCCCAAATCATTCCTCCCTAAAGAAAGAATTATGTGACTTTTCTGAGAACATAAAACTAGGAGAGGGTTAGATAGAGCATGGGATTCACTTTGCATAGCTCTGATTAGATTTAGATGTATTAATCACATACAAGTTTACACACTTAAACAGTGCAATGACCCACTTAAAAACACCACCAATATCATTTGAGCTAAAAAGCACACACACACACACACACACACACACACACCGTTAGACGTTAGACTTTACAGAGAGAACAGAATAGTAACAGTCTTGCAGGATTAGTTTTATTTAAGACAAAATATACCAAGCCACAATTGAAGTGTCGATCTTGTTTAATGACTCGTATTTGCAGAAGTGGTCCAGGCGCACAGAGGCAATGGTGGGATGTGCTCGCAGAGACAGAGAGATTAGAGTTAATCTGAGAGATGCTCTAGATTCTGTTCAGCGGGTCACACACAAACACACGCTGTTACTTTACTGAGCATGAAACACTGCTTTATCGCAGAGTGAACATGAGTCTGGAGGCAGTCACGAAACAGACAGAAAACAGTCCACATGTTCTTAAGAAATACGCTGAATAAAAATCTAACTTGTGATACATTTGACATATTGATGCATATTTTTAAATGACATGTACTTGTTTTTCTATTCTTGTCTTGGTTCTAGCTATCTTGGTGCTTACGGTCTTAAAATGCTTTAGTTTTTATGACTAAGTTACGGTAGTTTTCCTCATAATCTTCATCAACTGTTATATTCAACGACTTCCTGATAATCTTGGCCCTGGTTCTTGTCTTTACTCAGTGTCTTGTGTTGTCTTGTGTTTTACAGGAGCAAGTAGAGTACGTCTTCCTCATCATCTTCACCATAGAGACGTTCTTGAAGATCCTGGCCTATGGACTGGTCATGCATCCCAGCTCGTACATCAGGAACGGCTGGAACTTGCTGGACTTTGTCATTGTCATTGTCGGGTAAGAAAGCTAAGGACGCACAAGTTTAGATGGACTCAAGGCTTTTTCTGCTATAAAAGCTATAAGTTGCATGATTGCATCTCCCCAGGGCACATGCTTCTGTGACAGTCATTATCATAATTAATCAATAAACAGCTTATTGGTTTAGACCCGGTGGCAATTGCTGACATCTCTAATTATAGAGTTTTAGTTTACTTCTCGTGACTGCATGTTCGGAACAATTCAACTATAAAATATGAAGGATAATTTCAAAAGAAAGTCTTGATCCAGTAATGTTTTTGTCTTAGGCTACAGTCTATTTGAGTTTATATTTTTGTGTGGGTACTTTATTATACTATTACACTGTATTATACATATTATATTCTGGGTGCTTATCCTAAGCCAAAAGAGGATCCGTATTTTTTTTTGTGTGTTTTAAATGTAAGAGCAATAAATATATGTATTTTAAGACAGTGTTATACTGTATGTGAAATACAAACAGTGTATAAAAATATAAACACAGATATGTCAGCTTAAAACTATTGCAGGGGTGTCAAACTCATTTTGGGCTGCAGACCGCATTTCGATGCTCTGGCTGGGTCACAGGCCAAACATAACTTAAAAATAACACAATAAAAAAAATAAAAAAATAAAAATAACCTCGAATCGGTAATAGTTTTATGTAGACACTGTTGCACAAATCTGCAGCAGGTGTTGTATCCCGACATCTACATCCCTCGGGATTGAATTAAAATATAAAATATAACTTCTCCATCCATGACTGCTGGATAGTTGTAGATACACCTCCCTGTGTGTGGTCATTTTGGCAAAAGGATTGTGGTAAACTAAACAGACATCTCTCGACCCCTATTCCTCGCAGTTTTTCTCATAAAGATCCCGATGGGATATCGGGATTTAATTAGAATATTCACCAACTTCTCCGTCCATGGTTGAGGTATCAATTATTTTTTTATTTTTTTTATAATCTCCCGCCTATCGGTTTGTTTTCAAAAGGGGACGGGGACGTTTAGGTGGCACAGGAAGTGACATATGACCACAATTAGAAAATTGGAAATTGAAAATTATTACACTAGAATTGTTTTCACCCCTGGTCCATTGTCTTTCTGTCAGAGCTGTAAAAAAAGAAAATGACAGCATCATGTGACAACTATCACTATTAAGTATAAAATATTCAAAGCAAAACTATGTCAAGATGAAGGCTTGGTAAGAGGGAGGTGTATATACACACATGAACATGTGTCCTAATAGTTTATGTATTACTCGCAGTTTTTGTTATTTACTAGAGCTTAACAGGAACGTCTCCTAAACTGCAGCTCTTGTGGAGTGTTCCCCGTCTGCAGCGGTCACTGACAATATAGTAGTTGTACTGGTGTATGTGAGAGAAAGAATAGTATTTCCAGGTGATATGTGGAGTTGGACACATTCAGGGCACATTAGGGACAAACAGTTGGTGTTAACTACAGTCACATCTCTGAGTCATGATAGGGCTGTTCTCCCTGTGGCTCAGATACAAACTCAAACTGCTCAAATACATGTGCAACACTTTGCCTTGTCCCTTCAGAGCGCTGAGGGGACACGCATAGTAAGTGACTTTGTAAAAGGGTGAAGGTTGCGCGTCCTTAAAGGTGGAATGGACGATTTTTTTCAGCAAATTTTTTATCATATTTCCTCGCGGCGTGGATAAATCATTTGTCCTGCCACGTATCAATCATAAAACGCACCTATCGCTCACCTGCAGCCGCGTGCGGTTCGTCCCCACGTTTCTGCGTGCCTAAGCGCATGGATCTATCATAATATAGTTCCCTCAGTGTACGGGGCAAAATGAAGACGGAGAAATACAGTTCGAGCTGACGCAGAAGTGGACAGAAATCTACGGGAGACGAGCGATGTGATGCGCTCCGTTGCGCTAGTAAACAAACGCACGTGTGTGTTGTATCGGTCCGCACGGGGGAGTGCGCATGCGCACTTCCACCTGCGTTCTCAAATCGCAAAAAAATCGTCCATACTGCCTTTAAGGCTTGTGTGCTAAACCCAAAAAGATAACAATTATTAAAAATATTTAGGGATTGCACATCTTCATTTAAATATTTTTTTAGGACAAAAATACTCTGAGGAAAGGCTTCATGCCGAAACACAAAATGTTTACTTGTTTATTGTAGCCAAATAAAAAGTTATGTGAGCATCTTTGTCCTACTGTTTTTTTTATTAAGATGTGCAACCGCTAAATATTTTCAATAGTAAGTGAGTGAGGTAATCCCATGTAAACAGCTACGATTCAAACCATAATGTGAATGAGAGTCTATCTGCTGTATTGTGTATTTTTTAACTTAAACATATTAACTACTATAACTTAAACCGTATAATATTATACTATTATAATATTATACATTTTTGTACATTTGTAAACACCTGGACAGGATCCAGAACAAATACTTTCCAAATACATTAAAACTCTTGTTTGCTTCAGTACATATAACTTTCAAGTTTCAAAATAATCATTCAAATCATCTAAAAAAAAACACTCAAATGAACAGAGCATATAGTATTTTTATCCAGCTTCCACACAAAAATAAATGTAAGCTTTGGGTTTTTATTCACCAAATAAAACAGAATTCTTTAGAGTTACTTGGCCCAACTAATACTATATTGACTTATTGTTATTACAAGTAAAAATATATAAACGTTTTATTCAATCATGATACCAATTAGCTGAAAGTATAGCTCTTAATCAGGTCCATATTCAAGTCTGCATGTGATGTCATATTCTGGAATTGTAACTGGTCAGAGAATGTTCATGTGTTCAGTTTTAACTTAATTTCTCTTCTTGAGAGCATTTAATGAGCACATATTGAGAAAGACTCCTGCGTAGTTTGTCTTAACGACCAAACACTCAGCCAAAAGTACTTTGTCCTGTCAGAACTGCCCTAGTACTACTGGTGAGTGCACATTTTTTAGTCCTGTCCTGATAAACCAGAGGGACTTTTATTAAATGTTTTTACAAGTTCATGCACAGTCAATAAAAAGTTGTTAAAAACATCTGCCATTGACTTATTATTTTTAATATGATTTCTATGTACATGACTATCTATTTTTGGACATTCTTTCTTAGCCGGATTAGGGAGGCTTTTTAAAATTTGGCCACAGTTTGGATCTACTTCCATTGGGGTCATAAAAAAGGTTGAGAACCAATGATTTGGCATGGGGAACCTCCATCAAGACATTTGTTTATTTCTTAAAATGCATATTATTTTTCTCAATGAAAAATAAGCAATACATTTGTCAAAGGATACACAAAACTTCACAGAGTCAAAAAGTGCAGAAGAAAATGCTGTCCGGTCTGATCTTCTTCAAACAGAAGAACAGATTTTAAGTTTAAAATTATATATATATTCACTTAGAGGCAAAAGGCTCCTTTTCACTCTTTCTTTTCTGTCATGGAATTAGACAAACACCGATGCTATTCCGTAACACATCGAGAACACAATTCAACTTAGAATATGAAACAACACAGAAATATCAGACATTTGTATGGCAAGCTTGGGAAAAAACGCCGGGACTGATCACGCAGGCTGTGGTACGCAGCCTGCGTGATCCTCCTGCGTCTCACCCCGTTTTTTTCCATGCTGGTTGGTTTTATTAGATATTCTGGAATAGGCGGGTCACATTTCTCATTGGTCAGCTTCACATCAAGGCACTTGGTATTTTTCCGTAGAGATCAAGCCTTGGGTAAACATTACCCAAACTCCTCTGGGCTGTCACCCCCCCTCCTGGGGCAACATTCTTTGGCCCATCTTTGCGACCCCTTCACAAATGCAGTTTGTCACACACCCGTTCTTCTCTATTATGCAGATAAAATACATCACAGAAATATAATCATATATTCACATTTTATCACATTTTCCCAGCAGATGTTCTTGATCCTGGTATGTTTTTGTTTTATACTTATGGTAATTTGGTTCTGAGTCCCATTAAACGTGGCTGTGTATGGCCCAGAGTGTCTTTGTACCAATGTTATGTTCCCCAAATGTGGTTATTCTAAGTCATGTACCGTGTGAGCCTGTATTTATGTGGCAGCAGTTCCCTTTGGCTTCACATTGTATCATTTCAACAACACAATATAATATTTGACAGCCGTAAACGCAGCCACCAGCCTGAGTGTAGCCCTGGCTCTCTCTGTGTTTGCCTCTTTCTCTCTGACACTGTGGACTAAACTAAACTGTGACTTCAGGAGTACTTGTTCTCAAGTGGTTCTACTACTACTACTACCACTGCCACCCCAAATGAAGTAAACACATTTCTGGAGCCTGGATTGTGCTGTAGTATATGGAAGACCAACAGATAAAGTTGGAGCAGAACTATATTATCATTCAGAATATCAAGTTCAAGTAATAATGGATTATCAAATATAATTTGAAATCACCTCTGGAATAGTGTATGTTCTTTCATATGTTTGAAGAAGCCATTGGATTTTCTACTGAAATGAATACCACACTCTTATTCCACCAAGCCATTTGGAAACCTAAGCAGAATATGTCTACTTAGTTATTCCGTTTGAAAGATGGATCGGTCAGTGCCAAGGACAAAGTCTATTAGCCTTGTTTTAGTTCTGGTCTAGTCCTACAAGTCATTGTTTGCTCCTGTTTTCAGCTTAAATACATTTTCTGAGATGGCACTTGGAAATCACCTTTGTTTTATTTTCACTTTTTAGACTGTTCAGCGTGGTTCTGGAGACCATGACGCATAAGTCCGGGGAACAGACCCACCACATGCCGGGGAAACCAGGAGGACTGGACGTGAAGGCCCTCCGAGCTTTTAGAGTGCTGAGACCACTGAGACTTGTGTCAGGTGTACCCAGTGAGTACTACTTCTATTACTACAGCTATTACTACTGATATTACTACTAATATTACTACTGCTATTTCTGCTGCTTCTGCATACTTCTATTTTAGTTTGGACCTGGTTCCATCCTGGTTTATTCCTGACTCAACCATATTTCCCCAGGTCTCCAGATTGTGTTGAACTCCATCATGAAGGCCATGGTTCCTCTCTTGCACATTGCACTTCTCGTCCTCTTTGTCATTATTATCTATGCCATCATTGGACTGGAGTTGTTCATCGGACGCATGCACAAGACCTGCTACTACATGAGCTCAGGTAAAGTGTGGTTAACTGTTTGCAGAGAAGAACTAGTTCCTTGTGTGAGGAGTTACAGTGAGGAAAATAAGTAAGATTTTGCAAGTTCTCCCACTTAGAAATTATGGAAGGGTCTGAAAGGTTCATCGTTGGAGCATTTCCACTGTGAGGGACAGAATCCGGCAATCACATTGTATGATTTTTAAATAGTTTATTTGTATGTTATTGCTGTGAATAAGTATTTGAACACCTGAGAAAATCAATGTTAATATTTGGTACAGAAGACAAACGTATACAAATGCATTTATTGAGATTGACACCTTTATGTTTAATTCTTATGGTTTGTCCCTCCCGCAGATACATATGTGGAGGATGAGCCCGTCCCATGTGCGTTTGCGGGCCATGGCAGGCAGTGCATGCTGAACGGTTCCGAATGCAGGGGCCGATGGGATGGGCCGAACGGAGGAATAACAAACTTTGACAATTTCTTCTTCGCCATGTTAACAGTGTTTCAATGCATCACCATGGAGGGCTGGACTGATGTGCTTTACTGGGTATGTGCTATTATGAATGCTATATATCAACCATAGTGGAAGGCGGGACAATATTGACCAATCAGATAGGGGAGAGAAGTGGGTAGGGACAGGCCATTTTTACTTACTTTATCATACATGTCAACCTTGGACAAAATCGACTAATCATATTCCATCATTTATTCTATTTTCTCTTTTCCTCAGATGAACGATGCCATAGGCTTTGAGTTGCCCTGGGTGTACTTTGTCAGTTTGGTGATTTTTGGATCTTTCTTTGTCCTAAACCTGGTTTTGGGAGTCCTCAGCGGGTTTGTAACTCCTTTGTGGTACTTTTCTTGGCTTGGATCATAAATGAATAACCATTTGATTTAGAGTATTATTTGTCTTGTTGTAGAGAGTTCAGTAAGGAGAGAGAGAAGGCCAAGGCTCGCGGGGACTTCCAGAAGCTGCGGGAGAAGCAGCAGATGGAGGAGGACCTGTGTGGGTACATGGACTGGATCACACAGGCTGAAGACATGGACGAACTGGACGAAGACGGGAAATCACGTGGGTCTAGTCCTAGTTTAGATCTGTCTTAGATTATATTTGTCCTGGTTTGGATTAGGTGTAGTCATGCTTTAGACTTGGGTTAATCCTGTTTTAGTCCTGGTTACGATGCCTGATTAAACCTGGTTTTGAACTGGTTTAGCAAAGGTTATTTCCACAGAGAATTGCCATCTCGGAGAAAGACTCCAAAATGAACAGTTTTTTATGTTTTGTGCCTGTCAGATCCATCTTTAGGTGACTTGTCTGATAAGAAGAAAGGGAAGTTTGGATGGTTCAGTCACTCCAATGAGACACACGGTAAGTTTAAGCTATTTCTGTCACTTTATTAGTCTATAATAATGATGAGGGTAATAATAGTGTTGAGGGTGTGTGGGTCTAATCATAGAAATGTGCCAATAAAATATGGGTCTGCCTTATATAAAATGACCTGTTTCTAATTGAATGAATGAAGGAAAATATCCCATTTTAAAGCAGATCGACAATGCTGTGTAAGGGCCATTGTATTGTGTTAATGTGATTTGTGATCAGTTTGTCTCAGCTGTGTGCTACAGAAGTATGTCAACTTCTCCATACTGTGATTGAAGAGTAAGAATTGAGTCCTGTAAAGTGCTTTGATACCCTTTTTATCTTATGTTTTATATCTTTGATTTGTGTGCAGCGAGTTTGCCAGCGAGTGAAACGGGCTCAGAAAACACAGAGAACATTGATGAGGAGCACTACAACTGCTGTCAGACCTGCTGGTAACTGGACTCATGTGTTCATCATCAATCAATAATAATAGAACAGTACACACAGTAGATATAGTATGTGTAGTACAAAGTGTTTCTGCTGCTGCAAACTTGGAAAAGATTCTTATAAATGTTGATTGACTATTTATCAATGTTATCCCCGGGTTGGTCCTTTTCTAATTTAAGATTTAGTTTGACCTTTTCCTCTGTGATTCCAGCGCTCGTATGATGAAGATCCCCTGCTGGTGAGTTAATTTATCTCAAACCCTCTCTCTCTCTCTCCAAATCCTCCCTAATCCATCTCTATTTTCCTGTACAGTCGTGTTTTCCGTCGCTGGAACCGCGTGTGCCGCAGAAACTGTCGCACCGCAGTGAAGTCCACCACCTTCTACTGGCTGGTTCTGCTGCTAGTTTTTCTGAACACGTCCCTGTCAGCTTCAGAGCACTACGACCAACCGGAGTGGCTCACACAACTACAGGGTATGACTCTAGTCTCTGCGCAATAAGACATTAAAATGAAAAAATGACATGAAATTGGTGTCAGATTGTTATTGGTAATTGAAATGAAAGAGTAAGAACAAGCCTGAATTTGACATTTATTATTTTTTTTTTTTTAAATAACAACTGATATATAATTATAATTGAAATATTCTTCCTCAGACATTGCAAACAAAGTACTCCTGTCCCTCTTCACCGTGGAGATGCTGTTGAAGATGTACAGTCTGGGTCTGGCTCATTACTTTGTGGCGTTTTTTAATCGGTTCGACTGTTTTGTGGTGTGTGGAGGCATCATGGAGACCATTCTAGTGGAACTGGGAATCATGCCCCCCCTCGGCATCTCTGTGCTGCGCTGTGTCCGGCTGCTGCGCATATTCAAGGTCACACGGTACAGACACTGTCATTATTACCAATTGCATTACTCATTTACATTATGTGGATGTTGCATTGTTTTGCTGTAATCCTCATAAATGTGAAAATAACGTACATCTCTGGCTCAGACACTGGACAGCGCTGTCAAACTTGGTGGCATCTCTGCTGAACTCCATGAAGTCGATTGCGTCGCTGCTGTTGCTCCTCTTCCTGTTCCTCATCATTTTTGCGCTGCTCGGGATGCAGCTGTTTGGAGGAAAGTTTAACTTTGATGAGACTCAAACCAAACGGAGCACATTTGATGCCTTTCCACAGGCCCTGCTCACCTGCTTCCAGGTAACATTCACATACATTATCCAACTACTATATAAAACTGCCCAAATGCAAGATAAAGAGATCCTAGTCGTGACACAATCCATAATGTGTAAGCAGACAACCTCAGTGTGAAGCACCACAGTCCAGTAACCAACTGTTCCAATGTTCTCCCCCCCTTTTTACCAACATTATATGCAACTACTCTTTGTAAAATCCGACTCCTTTTTTGTTTGCAGATCCTCACAGGAGAGGACTGGAATATGGTGATGTACGATGGGATTATGGCATATGGAGGACCAGTGTTTCCAGGAATGATTGTCTGTGTTTACTTTGTGATTCTCTTCATCTGCGGAAACTGTATCCTCCAATGGGACAAGTAACTGCCTCATGTGGACAAAGGGGAAAGTCTCAATCTACATAAGAAAAGAATGAATTGCAGAAATTACTAGAACACCTAGTATATGAATACATTGAAACCAGTCAAAAAGTCTAAAGATCTTATACAAATAAAATATGATCTATGTTTTGAATTGTTGCGTTCCTTATAAGAGACTCAGACATCTTGCTGAACGTGTTCTTGGCCATTGCAGTGGACAATTTGGCCGGAGGTGACAGCGAGGACAAGAAGACAGAGTCAGTCTCAAACACAAACTAAAATAATCAGGAAAAATAACAACGACTACTGTGGAAGTTCTGAATTCCTGTTTCCAATCTGTATTTCCTGTTTACAGTAAGAAGAAGGAGGAAGGAGAAGAAGAGGAGTGCGCTGAGGGAGAGGTCAAAGTGCGTGACTGATACACCATCTTTGTAGATTTTTATTGACCATATACCAATCCTTACTCGTATTTAATTGAAAAGGCTAGTGTTGTGCCTTTTGAACTTCTGTTGAAAAAAAATATTTGTGATCCAGGTGGACATTGACATTGATGAAGACACGGAGTACGAGGAAGAAGAGGTAGAGATTGTTGAAGGAGAAGAGGGTGAGTTTATTTCAATTTAATCTAGAAATATTTCACTATACATATTTATTTCCCCCTTCATTCTGCATTCTGGCCCAGAAGCAGGGCAGTTAAAAATTCCCGACCTGACTCCGCCCAAAGAGAAGGTGGTTCCGATCCCAGAGGGCAGCGCCTTCTTCTGCCTCAGCAATACCAACCCGTACGTACATTTACTCGTCTGACCATTTGATTTTTTTAACTTTGTCCATTGTTTGTTCATGTGGCTGTTTCGAATGAGTTACTGCAGTGCACCTTGAGCTCATGCAAATTTGTATAAATGTGTTTCAAACCACAAATGGCAAATAAACTTAACTAACTATGACGATAAGGCTAAATAAGGTGATAAGGTGATAATAAGATAAGGTGAATAAAACAAACGCCACAGAAAAACCTTCTACTTTTTATTCCGAACATTTCAAGAGGAAAGGCATTTATTTTGGTGCCAAAATAGTGTGAATATAATTTGATTAAAGGAGAGCTCTTGTATTTATTGATTTATGTTTATTTGATAAAGGCAAGTATGTTTCATGAGCTCATGTCACACACTACACTATTTTAACCAGTGCAAACAATGCAATGTACCATAACACATACAAATAATACAATACACATACAAATAAGACAATGCACTTTAAATTCAAAAACAGGTCAAAGATGGTTACACATCTGACCTCAGATTAAAACGTTTTCCTGTTCTTGTTTGAAAAGGACCTAGTTTGTCGCTCCCTTCAGTTCTACAGGTGAAGAGTTCCGCCTTGTGCAGTGAAAGCTGATTCTCCAAAATGTTTAGTCTTGAGACTCTACAGTAACTGAACCCTCTGCTCTGAGAGGAACTATCAAGTCACCAAGAACCTGCAGAACCTGTTGATGCAAGCATTTGTAACTGCAATTTTGACATTATTTCCAAATATTTAAATGATTAAAACTAACACACTAATTGGTTTCCAGAATTTGTATGGCTCTATTTTATAAATCATTTGAAGAGGCTTGACAGGAGTTGCAGCCTTTGCCCTGGAGCTGTAGCAGTGAATTAAGTGTGAAAAATCATAGAGTGCATGAAACTATGAGCAGAATGAATCGACAGGTCGCCCCTGATCAGTCTGAACATGTATAAGTTTGCTTTGGTCAATCTGGAAACGTTTTTGATATAACTGTCAAATTTTATTATCTATTATTATTTAGTATTTGATCTCTGAGCGGCTCATTGAGACTGTACATATGCATAACTAAGAACTAAAATCTCGAAACATTTGCTTTCAATATGGTTATCGCTGTGTTTGTGAAAAAATAACCTGCTAACCTAAGTTATTTCAATTTCCTTTTTAAATCCAAGTAAAATTTGTCTTTCTATTTTGTATATTTCCTGCAGTATCCGAGTGGGCTGTCACACTCTGATCCACCATCACATCTTCACTAACCTTATCCTGGTCTTCATCATCCTCAGCAGCTGCTCACTGGCCGCTGAAGACCCCATCAGAGCGCACTCTTTTAGGAACAATGTGAGTCATTGGGGGCTTTTTGTCCAATCAGACCCGGTGTCATATGTATCTGCTGTAGTGTGTGGCTCAGCGTGAAGTGGGTCAGTGAATAAATGGGTTGTATTCTGGAGTACTGTAGACATTACATGTGTTCGGAGTAGAGCAGCTGGATCACGCTCCACCGAGTCTTCACTGTAATTTCACTCACAGAGAATTACATTATTCCACTGATAGACCCAGTGTTGACGTTCATGTTATTGCGAGAGGGTTATTCTTCTCTCGTGTAATATTTTGGTCTGTTTGGGCTTCATCTGGTCTCCCCATCAACCTAAAACATGTGCCATAAGCTTATATTCTAATGCCTTGATATTCAATCAGTGTGCTGGGAACACTAGATAAGATCAAACAAATAGATTTAATGAAATGCACCATTTTGTAGTGTCCTGATCATACTTACACATATAAAAAACAAAGCAGAATATTCACAATTGCCAACTTTAAAGAACCAGATATTACAGATTTTTACTCAAAGCTCTGTTTTGGTAATGTTTAATTACTGTGGTGTAGTAACAACCAAAAAAAGTGAGCCACAACACAAAACAAGTTGAAATTTCTATCTATTATTATTCATTCCACTCCTCCGTGACATGGGAAATTACATTACTGTACCAAGGACCCAAACAATTTGACAAATGTATTATCTCTGCCACCAAGGGTTAAAAAGAAGTGTCAGTGTGGTGTCAGCAAATCTGTGCTAACAACCTAAACACTACAACAAGAAATGATTAGAAATTCCAGAATGCTCCTCTATTGCAAACGAAAACTTTTCTAAAATGTTCATTTGTCCACAGATTCTGGGTTACGCTGACTATGCTTTTACCTCCATCTTTACTGTAGAGATTCTACTCAAGGTACGGCATGTGTCATTAAGTCCTAGAGAAGATGAAGACATAATAATGCTTTTGTTTTCCAGATGGCAGTCCACGGGGCGTTCCTGCACCAGGGTTCCTTCTGCAGGAACTGGTTTAATCTGTTGGATCTTCTCGTTGTCAGCGTGTCCTTGGTGTCTTTCTTCCTCCAGTCAGTATCCCACTCAGTAAAGTTTATCAAAATAAAGTTGTAAACGCCTTTTTTTGTCTAAATGTTGTGTTTTTTTTGTCTCCAGTTCAAGTGCAATCTCGGTGGTGAAGATCTTGCGAGTTCTGAGAGTGCTGCGTCCTCTGAGAGCCATCAACAGAGCCAAAGGGCTGAAGGTGAACATGCTTCAAATTAAATTGAACTGGAACTTATCATTTACTTCAGATTGTCATATTAAAATGTGTCATCTTTTCAGCATGTGGTCCAGTGTGTGTTTGTGGCCATCAGGACCATTGGAAACATCATGATCGTCACCACTTTGCTGCAGTTCATGTTCGCCTGCATCGGAGTGCAGCTGTTCAAGGTCAGACGACAAAAAGCAAACTAAACTCTGTCTAAATCAGGAATAGACGGTCTTTCCTTCCTGCTGCTGTCAGACTTTATAACAAAAACTGTTAGTACTGAACACTCGCAATACTGACCTAACCATGTGCAATTCTGTCATATGTGCAATTGCTGTTGGAATTCATGTGCAATTCATGTGCAATTACTATGAAATTCATGTGCAATCTATGTGCTGTCGTGACACATATTCATGTGCAATTACTGTCGTGATCACATGCAATGGTATTTATGTATTTATTTATTCATTTGTCTATGGGAGTTTTTATTTATTTATAGGAGATCTTCTACTGAAAGTGTTTTTCAGACTTCCTATAAGTGATCTGTTCTTCTGTATCTACCTCTGTATCTACCTGCGTTGCGCCAATGAAATTTCCCCATGTGGGACAATAAAGGAATATCTTATCTTATCTTAAAAATTCGGAATAAACCAAGTTTAAACTATTGAACCACATTTGAAATCATACACGCTCCTTCCAACCACCTTATACATCTGCAGTTGTAATCCCTTAGTCTATCATGGGATTTACATAATAATAAAATGTCCCACTCTAAATACACAGAAAAAAACTGACCCAAACAGTTTGACCCCACTAACTTGTTAAGCACGCTTTAGCAACTTTGTCTTTGTTCTGTTCTTGTTCCAGGGGAAATTCTATCGCTGCACAGATGAGGCCAAACACACTCCAGAACAGTGCAAGTAAGTTCTCTTTTATTATCCATGAGTTTTATAATAAACACAATTATAATCCTTAACCCATTCCTCTCCTCCAGAGGCACATTCGTCATTTACAAAGACGGAGACGTGAATCTGCCGATGGTCCGGGAACGAATCTGGCACAACAGTGACTTTAACTTTGATAATGTCCTGATGGGGATGATGGCTCTGTTCACTGTGTCCACATTTGAGGGCTGGCCCGCGTGAGTAATACCTCCTCTCCTGCACAGAAAGTCTAGATTAGCTCAAACTTTCTGGTTTATATCTAGAGTCATTCTTGTTTAGTCCTGGTTTAGTCCTTGTTTGGTCCTGGTTTAGTCCCTAGGTTACGCTCTTGTGATAGTAAAATGTAATATTGAGATGGAGAGTTTCCTATCATAGTATTTGTCTTTTTACTCTCTAAATTTGCTCATTTTTTCCTCTATGTTCACAGTTAATATCTTTAATTAGTTGAAGTTCATATTATGTCTAATATAAATATGTTTTTGTCAACTATACTGTACCATATTTTTTCGGCAACACTTCAAAATAAGGCTCCTTTATAAACTATTTACAAACCATTCATAATCACTTATTTTTTTATGAGCACTTTTAGTAGCACAATTAGTATTAGATTAGAATCAGAATCAATTAGAACACAATTAGTAGCATTCGTAGATGACTAATAATACCTTATAGAAGCCAATTTTTTTCACGTCACAACCACAAACTTAAAGGTTGAATGGACGATTTTTTTGTCCAAAATCTGAGTCTTATTTCCTCGTGGCGTGGACTGCCGATTAGTCTTGCCACGTATCAATCATAAAACGCACCTAACGCTCACCTGCAGGCTCGTGCGGCTCATCCCCACGAGCAGCACGGTTCCGCGTGTCTAAGCGGATGGATCTATTGTAATATAGTTCCCTCAGTGTACGGGACAAAATGAAGACGGAGAAAGACTGTTCGAGCTGACTCATAAGAAGACGGAAATCTACGGGAGACGAGAGATGCGATACGATCCGTCGCACTAATAAACAAATGCACGTGTGTGTTGTATCAGTCCGCACGAGGGAGTGCGCATGCGCACTTCCGCCTGCGTTCTCAAATCGCCGAAAAATCGTCCATTGCGCCTTTAAATACATTATTATTGGTATTCTTTGTGAAAGAGCAAAGCAAAGCGATAGACAAATGTGAAGTCAAAGAAAAAAATATATGATTTCCAGATTGTTTAGTGAAAAGAGCAGCATCTGTACAGTACAGAACAGCTGCATTTAGAGAGATTACACACACTCTGTTTAATCATTAGGTCAACGTTCAATCTTTCAGCAGTCATCAGGAAACTTCCAACAGCAGCTGGTTGAAAAAGAGACTGAATACTTTTGCATGTTGCTCTTTCACAAAAATGCCAATAAAAGTATTTAAAGTTTGTGGTTGTGACGTGACAAAATTTGGAAAAGTATGAATACTTTTGTAAGCCACTCTAAATGTTACTAAGCCGTTAACAAAAAACATATGTGTGTTTATAAACCATGTTCAAATAGTATTTATAAGCTGCTTATTATAAATGGTTATTTATAGCCAAGTAATAAATGCCTTATAACTGATTAGAAAAACTGACCAATGCTCATTTTAAACATGGAAGCATTATTCAAACACAATTGTAGTCTGTTGTTGCATTATGGAAAGTTCCCAATTTCTGACTAAAAAGGTTCATAAGGTTTAGCATGGATGTTTGGATATTTCTTTAAATTGCTCTAAATCGCCCCTGAAGTTGGCCCTCTGACCTTTATCTGAAAATATGAGCTAACATTTTTTAACCGTGTGAGTCACCTATTTTACTTTTGGCTTTGTCTTAGTTTGCTTTCATCTGTCATACTCTCTGTTTCCCTAAAGGCTGCTGTACAAAGCTATTGACGCTAACGGTGAGAACTCGGGCCCCATCTACAACTACAGAGTGGAAATCTCTATTTTCTTCATAGTCTACATCATCATCATCGCATTCTTCATGATGAACATCTTTGTGGGTTTTGTCATCATCACATTCAGAGAGCAAGGAGAGCAGGAGTACAAGAACTGTGAGCTGGACAAGAATCAGGTAGATACAACAGGAAAACACAGGCAAAAACAAGCTAAAATATGCTAAATCTACCTTTCTTCTGTTAGTATTCTTAAATAATCTCTTCCCTCTGTCTCTCTTTCAGCGTCAGTGTGTGGAGTATGCTCTGAAAGCTCAGCCCCTCAAACTGTACATACCCAAAAACCCGGTTCAGTACAAGTTCTGGTCCATAATCAACTCTACAGGCTTCGAATACGTGATGTTTCTTCTGATCCTACTCAACACTGTCACTCTGGCAGTGCAGGTGAGAGACATACAACCAGGAGGGGGCAGTAATGAGCTTCATCCACGTCTTTAAGATTAATAAGTTTTAATGTTGTAGTAGTAATACTGTTTAAGTAACATGTAATTTTATTGTTAGTTTATGTCGGTCACAGATGTATTTGGATATGATGTCAGAAACAGTAACATTTGACAAGCAGAAAGACAAAAAGGTGTAGCTGAAGCTTTGGCTGGTCCTGTGTATGAACATCTCCTTACCTTTAAGTTCATATTGACTTGAGCATGATTTTCAGTGTGTGTATAGGTCCACTAGATCATAGAATTGAAATGAAAGTGTAAAACTAAGCGCATTGATTGGTTCATTATACGTTGAAAATGAGATTGCTCTTATAGCTTTTATTTACAAGGTGAAGATTAGTTTTGTCTTTTATGTGTTGCCAAACCTAATGCAATAAGTGATGTAAGGCATTACTAATGAGTTATACATAATAAATAGTCTATTTATTATTGAAAATGTATCTGTATTAATGTAGAAAAAGCTTCAGTTGTAGTCATCTGGACTCAGTTAGAAAAAATAGACGTTTCGACTCTCATCCAAGAGTCATTGTCAATAAAAGACAATGACTCTTGGATGAAAGTCGAAACGTCTAATTTTTCTAACTGAGTCCAGATGACTACAACTAAAGCTTTTTCTACAATGGAACACGCCTGGACGAATGAGGGATTACACCGACATATCTGTATTCATGTTATTGCTATTACTTCGGATAAGTTTATCATATTATTTTTGTGTGATTTCCAATCTAATAGTTTCTCTGACTTGAGTAATATTTTTGGCTACTCCACTGACCCGGATCTGACAAAAAACCTAGAATGAAAGTTCGTATTTCAATAGTTACTTTTCAAATTAATTTTATTTTTAGAATACTTCCTTATAAAATTGTATGTTTAGTAGAAAAAGCTTCAGTTGTAGTCATCTGGACTCAGTTTGAAAAAGTAGACGTTTCGACTCTCATCCAAGAGTCATTGTCAATAACAGAATTTAGGTCGAGAACTCCGATATTAATACTGTTCTGTGGTAAGACCCGCCCATTGGGAGGAGCCTTCCTGAAGTAGAAAGAGTTGTTTGTTTCAACAGAAACTCCCCCCTTGTATCTACCGAGCTAGCCTATTCAGAATCTTAATGGGCTATTAGAGTCCTCTTTGTCTTAGTGAGACCCTGGCTCAACCACCCTGAGTACCTGATTAGCATCTGAATGTCCTGGTCCTTTACCTTTCCAGGGGTTCAGTAACCCATTATAAATAACAGGAAGATTAAACCTAAGCCCTCCATTTCTGTTTAAAGAAGGTCTTTCTTTTTTAACAAAAATAGCTTCCTTAACTCCTCTTTCAAACCATCTTTTCTCCCTGCTTAAAACCTTCACCTCCCCGTCTTCAAACGAGTGATTAGAGGCTTCAAGGTGGAGATGCACGGCACTCTGTGGACCTGAACTAGTATTTCTTCTGTGCTGATAAAGCCTCTTGTGTAGAGGCTGTTTCGTCTCACCTATGTAACGTTCTTTACAGCTTTCTTCACTGCATTGGATCGAATAAACTACACTACACAAGAGGCTTTTTCAGCACAGAAGAAATACTAGTTCAGGTCCACAGAGTGCCGTGCATCTCCACCTTGAAGCCTCTAATCACTCGTTTGAAGACGGGGAGGTGAAGGTTTTAAGCAGGGAGAAAAGATGGTTTGAAAGAGGAGTTAAGGAAGCTATTTTTGTTAAAAAAGAAAGACCTTCTTTAAACAGAAATGCAGGGCTTAGGTTTAATCCTCCTGTTATTTATAATGGGTTACTGAACCCCTGGAAAGGTAAAGGACCAGGACATTCAGATGCTAATCAGGTACTCAGGGTGGTTGAGCCAGGGTCTCACTAAGACAAAGAGGTTTTAACAGCCCATTAAGATTCTGAATAGGCTAGCTCGGTAGATACAAGGGGGGAGTTTCTGTTGAAACCAACAACTCTTTCTACTTCAGGAAGGCTCCTCCCAATGGGCGGGTCTTACCACAGAACAGTATTAATATCGGAGTTCTCGACCTAAATTCTGTTATTGACAATGACTCTTGGATGAGAGTCGAAACGTCTACTTTTTCAAACTGAGTCCAGATGACTACAACTGAAGCTTTTTCTACTATGGAACACGCCTGGACGAATGAGGGATTACACCGACAAAATTGTATGTTGTATAGAAAACATAATACAAGGTTACTGAATAATATTTCTCACTGCATAAAACTAAATCCCTTTATATCAGAATTATTCCATATGTTTTGATGCTATCTCTTTCTTTCGTAGCACTATGAGCAGTCCAAGTCCTTCAGTTACGTCATGGACATTCTCAACATGGTGTTCACTGGACTCTTCACTGTGGAGATGCTGCTCAAACTGCTGGCTCTCAATCTAAGGGTATGAGCTCAAAGTGCAATTCAAAATCTACAATATTTAATTTCATTTATAACATCACTATCTAAGACCTTTGCTAAGAAGTCTGTTATGCTTTTTCCACAGCACTACTTTGTTGATGCCTGGAACTCATTTGACGCTCTTATTGTTGTGGGCAGCGTTGTGGATATTGTGGTCACAGAATTTAGCGTGAGTCTTTTTATTCTACTTTCACCCCCACACAAACATGTACTAAATCTCTGCTGAAGTGCTTTGAATTGCTAAAATATTTTGTTGTACAGAGTGGGGAGGACAGCTCGCGTGTGTCTATAACATTCTTCCGTCTGTTCCGTGTGATGAGGCTCGTCAAACTGCTCAGTAAAGGAGAAGGGATCCGGACACTGCTTTGGACCTTTGTCAAGTCTCTACAGGTGAGAAAACCGGAATCAAACCAGAACTACAAATGTCTTATAGCAGTACTCAACCGGGTCTGAAACCACAACTAAACCACACCAACACTACGCCAAGACTAAACTACCAGGACGGTTCTTTTACATAATTAGTTTGTCATATACATATATTTTGCAAGTGCTTAATATTGAACTATAACAAAAGTAGATCATTGTTTTGCATTGTGTGCATTGTAAACTGCAATATTAACGTAAAACGGCCCAATGACTTCCTGTTCAAAACTGCAGAACTGATAAGCTCCGCCTCTTCATAGTGACATCTCACCGTAACAAGCAGAAGATTGTCATTTACATGTTTTTTTATTTTTAAAAGTGGCTATGGGACGTTTTAGAATGCTATATGTGTTACTCAAAGTTTACATTTTCAAATAATCACAACCAAGTGCAGGGATGTAGGCGGGAATAAGGGGTAGGTGAAAAAAGGAATTTTCTAAGCACTCAACAATACCGGATTACTCAAACATGCAGGAATCAAACAAAAATATATATACTTTAAGTAAACTAACAATGAGGAAACACTGTTGTCACGAGGTTAAAATCTCATTTGCATAATGTGTCCCTTTTAATGAATTGTTCACTAAACTATACTTAAGCCAGGACAAAGTCTGACTTAATAAAACTACATAACCTAAACCCGTTGTTTATGTCCAGGCTCTTCCATACGTTGCTCTGCTCATCGCCATGATCTTCTTCATCTATGCTGTCATTGGCATGCAGGTAGGTCAAGTTAATTTAAACATGTTTTTATTTACATCATCATCTGAAGTTCTGTGTTTCCTCTTTTTTGCTGCTCCTGTTGAATCAGACGTTTGGTAAAGTCGCAATGCAGAGCCACACTCAAATCAATAGGAACAACAACTTCCAGACATTTCCTCAGGCTGTTCTGCTGCTCTTCAGGTACACCAAATGTCTCGTGTTGTTCCACTGACGGCCACTAGGCTGACTCTGGCTAACGTGTTAAGCAATAATGGATCTCCTTATAAATAGCATTAGATATTTCACTGCTTCTCAAAACTGCGTGTAAGAAAAAAGGATGCGATGGGTCGGTTTGGACGGAGCAGAGACATCACTGTGCTGTGTTTGTGCCTCAGGTGTGCCACAGGTGAGGCGTGGCAGGAGATCATGTTGGCCAGTTTACCAGGGAAACGCTGTGACCCGGAATCAGACTACGAACACGGAGAGGAGTTCAGCTGTGGGAGCAACTTTGCCATTGTCTACTTCATCAGCTTCTTCATGCTCTGCGCTTTTCTGGTACTGCTGTTACTACCAAATGTACTGCACAAATGCCACGTCTAATGCAGGACTAAACGTACAGTACAGTGGATACCTTTGAATCTAGGACTAAGTCGGTCTTTAGCCCAAGACTAGATAAGCACTAAGCCTACTAAGTTAGGACTAGTTCTGGAGTAAAGCAGTGTATGGTCTAAACTCTCTTCCAGATTATTAACCTGTTTGTGGCTGTCATCATGGATAACTTTGACTATCTGACACGTGATTGGTCAATTTTGGGTCCACATCATCTGGACGAGTTCAAAAGGATCTGGTCTGAGTATGACCCAGAGGCCAAGTAAGAAAAACTAACAAAGCTGCATTTATCTTACAATTTTAGAATATCAGTATTTTGTTCTTTTGTTGCTGATTTTACCATTTTATTTGGAACTATTTTTAATCTGATCTGAACGTGACTTTGCATTTGTCTCATCCAAGGGGCCGTATTAAACATCTGGACGTGGTGGCTCTGCTCAGAAGGATCCAGCCTCCTCTAGGTTTTGGGAAACTCTGTCCTCACCGGGTCGCCTGCAAGGTAACAGCCACATCTGCAATTAGGCATGTCACGATGACTATGACTACTATCTTTGTATAATTAATGGTACAATAAAATAATTGCAAAAATATTGTTAATCTCAGGTCATAGGTCACGCTTGTTCTCTCTCTGCTGTGGCAAAACAGTCCGAGACATTAATATTTCCAAATGTTGTAATATGATTTCTTTTTTAGCGTCTAGTGGCTATGAACATGCCTCTGAACGCTGATGGGATGGTCACATATAACGCTACTCTCTTCGCCCTGGTGCGAACTGCTCTGAAAATCAAGACAGAAGGTACAATTCTGACTCATCCAGATTGAAAAGTCTCTTCCATGTATGTGTGAATCCTGAGCCTCATGCAGATTAGGAATGAAGGGGACATATTTATACTTTTATAAGCTTTGAATCATGTTAGAGCAGTGTTCCATCATCAGAGGTCTACTCAGATATGTATTTTGATAGGGCATACATGTATGGTTAAAAAATATCACATCTATTTTCCAAAATTAGTGGAATAATATGCAAAATGTGACGTGAAATGCCATTATGAAGAGGTGGGATAGAACAATGATCTATGGATGTTCTAGTTGAATACCAGAAACAAACATAATGTGCCTTCTTTAAAATAAGTACCTCGAAACAAGGACTAAACCTGTAATTTGAAGCAGGGCTAATCAAGACAATTCCAGAAAACATGCAAGACTAAAGCATGATTTCACCGCAGCAAAAGAGAGGACTTAATCAGAACCTAATCCTGACTTAAACCAGGACTAACTCTGTTGTGGTTCTCTGTAGGAAACCCAGATGTGGAGAATGAGGAGCTGCGTGTCATCATAAGGAAGATCTGGAAGAGAATCAAACCTAAACTGTTAGATGAGGTGATTCCTCCACATGAAGGTAAAGGTACTGGCTATTTCTTTACTAACACCTGCTAACACCTGCTAACACTGGGGCCAGAGGTCAGGCCCCTCATGAGGTAATGCATAACGCTTTTTCTACTAAATTCTCTAACTTCTACTGACAATGCATGCAACTGAAACAATAACACCTGTAACACTAATATAACACTAACTACTACTATTTAACAGTTCTATTTAACACTAATAAACAACATTCAAAGTGGAAATAGTTGCTTAGCTCTCTCTTACCCCTTGTTTTCTTGTGTCTAGGAGAGGAAGTGACAGTCGGGAAGTTCTACGCCACGTTTCTGATCCAAGATTATTTTAGAAAGTTCCGCAAGAGGAAGGAGAAAGGAGATCTAAATGGAGAGGCAGAGGATGCCAACCCTTCTGCTATTCAGGTGAATAGTTTTATAACACTGTTTTATTTTTTATTCTGTACATTGACTTGTAGATTCTGTTAAAAATGGTTAAAACAATTATCGTTGTTTTTTTGTAAATACATTTTGCACGTCACAGTTGTGTAAAGCGGGACTGAAGACCCTGCAAGACCTTGGACCTGAAATGCGTTTGGCTCTGAATGAAGATCTGGATGAAGATGAGGACATGATGGAGGAGGAGGCCAGACTGGTAAAATCAGATTTTAACTGTTCTGGATGATCAGAACTGGTTTGTCTGGATTTATTTGCTTTAATAGTTTCAATCTTTAAATCCTGTGTCTTTACAGAGTACACACAGTGGAGAGAGAAGAGGCTCTACGCTCACTCCCACAGGTAACACTTCCCAAAGACGCATCAAATCGTAACGGTTGTGATACTAATTGGAATCTATGCCATTATTATTATTATTATTATTGGCTCGAGCCATTCCATGGAATGGAAAGCGACGAGTCTTTGTTCTTGCCATGTTTCTTCATAGACGCGATCGGCTCGGCCCGAACTAGAATAAAATGGATCTTGTGAGAACGCCGTCTCAACAGTGCCGACTAGTTCAAAAAAGAAAACACATGAAACTCTTAATCTTTGGCCTAGGCACATGAGACTTGGAACAGTGATAGAGCTACCTTTGACCTCTGACCTTTGACGAGTAAAACGCACCTGGCAGAATCGCTCTATGATAAACAGGAAGTCAGCCATGTCAAATCAAAGTGGCACCGCCACGTTTGACTTTTTTTTTTTTTCAAAGTCGTACTTCATCGAAAGACATTGAAATGTAATAAATATTCCAATTTTTTTATATTCCTTACGGCCTCAAAAAAGGCTTAATTTCCTGTTTTTTCTAGGACAAGTAACGCCTAATGGAATTGATCTACAGAGCTCATATTTCACTCACTAATGCGTTTTTATGATCTGATTGGAAATAAATACCCATGTAACAAATTGACTCTATAGCGCCCCCTACCCACTGTGTGAAAAACTCAACATTGTCTGATTTGTTTGAAACTCATGGTTTATATTCTCCTCGAGACGCCATGAAAAAAAGTGCATTACAGATAATGTGTATTTTCACAATTGGCCAGCAGGGGCGCAATGAATGCCTTCACTTCCTCTTTTATTTTGATGGAACATTTCCTCTCGTGCCGTGGTCTTAGCATTAGCGTTAGCATCAGCATTAGCGGCGGGTCTCTTTGGTAGGTGACGGAGGTACAGGGAGGAGGGGGTTTAAAGAATAAAGTCTAAAGAATAAAGTCTAAAGAATAAAGTCTAAGAGAATGCAGTGTCGGGACAATCGCGATCAAGACACGGTCGCGCGGGTGGCGAGAGCAATCTTTAATTATTATTATTATTGTAATTATTATTGTAATTATTATTGTTATTATTATTATTATAATTATTATATAATCTAAAAAAAATTCTAAATAATAAAAGGCCTTGTCCTGTAGAGCAAAGAATCCACAGATTGTGACATTCGTCATTTATGACACTTCTGTCACAGGTTCAGGAGGAGTGGTTGGAGACAGCAACGTCTCAAATGGAGGAGGTCTGATCCATAGAGTCGGATCTCTCACCAAAACACCAACAGGCTCTGAGCACGAGGACCTGGGTCGCCATGGAGACCGCCAAACTGTTAATCACCAGAACCACCAGAACTTGCTCCGGAGGGGGTCTAAGAACAATGGCATGGAGCAGGTCCGAAGGGGATCATACAATAAGTACAGGTAAGGGTCTAGACGGTCCTCCTCCAGGTCTTAAAGCCTTGCTGTGAGGAAGGTGGAAGACAGACAGATGCGTTGCATATATATATATTTATTTTTTTACAAATGAAAAGGTTAGCTTCTATTTTATAAATTGTTCTGTTCCTCAGGAGGGACTCAAGGGACCGTTTGAGCCGTAACGACTTGGATCCATGCAGAGACAGACTCTACAGCCGCGAGGAGGACCAGGAGAGCATCATCTCCAGAGAAAGAGACAGGTATGTGCTGTACGTACTTCAGTTATGTTGAACCACGGTGAAGTAACAGAGTGAGACGTTACTAAATACCACATCATATCCTATACTTTTTTCAGCCGTTACCAGGATGAGCCGCCAATGTACAGAGAGCGTTACAACGGACATTACAGAGAGCGTCACTATGACAACGGGTACAGAGACGGTCACCATGGAGACACGCACAGTAACTATGGTGACGGATTCAGCGACGGGAGGACACGAAGACGACTGCTCCCGGCCACACCTACAGGTAAAGTACTGCTATTGTTACTAGTGCTCCTGCTATAGCCACTACACTAATGCCACATTCAGGAACTTGTACTAAAGCGTTTGTGTTGAGAGCTGTGTGTTGTGTTCTGAGGGTCGTGTGTTTAAAGGAGAAGCTAGTCAAATGGCATGTGTCAAATTGATGGATTTTAATTTCCAGATAATACTTGGTTTTGTCCTGGTTTCTCACCTACAATTAGGAATGTTGATGTTGGAAACGCTCGTGAAAAGTTCTGCCTCATTCTAAAACTTGCACAAGGAGCAAATTGTTAGAAATATCATAACAATCTTGAATCATTTAGCGTGTCAATTTCTAAAGCAATCAATCACAGCCTTAGACATAAAATCACACATTACGTTATAATAGAAGTTCGAGGACACGAGAAAATTACAAGTTGGGAGTCAGTGTTTAAAAGGCAGACACTAGTAGAAATGGCATGTTAAAGGGAAAAAGTTATGCTGATTATCTAAATTATATCAACTGGGCATTGCGTTGGAAACAAAAGAATTTCACAATCGTTTAGTGTAAATTAAAGTATTTCTCTTCAGAGGGCTAATAACAAAAAGGTTGTTTTTCAGGCCGGAAAGCCTCCTTTAACCTCCAGTGTCTGCGGCGACAAGACAGTGACGACCTGCCTCTCCCTGGAACCTACCACCCCACGTCCCCCCCACGGCGACCCAGACCACAGGTACTGCGCCGCTTCCTGCTTTCGCTCCTCTTCAATTCCATCCTTTCAGACTCTCTAGTCCTGACGTAACTCACTGGTTCTCTGGTGGTTGTCAGGGTTCGTTCGGAGGTGCTGATCCCCGCTCTGCCCCTTCGTCCTGGGCCAACCCTAACCCTCGTCGTGGGCGGCTGCTGTACGCTCCTCTCATCCTGGTGGAGGAGCAGGAGGAGCACTGGGAGAGAGGGCTCGAAGGGGGCACGGCACTCAAACCTCCAGGTCAGAATTACTAGTTATAAATGTCATGGTAGGAGGATTGTAAAGGAATTTTAATCAATAACTTCAATTAAACTACGGTATTGAAATTACAAAATGAGCATTCTAAAAAGTAATATGTAATTTATTTTACCTGATAACATCCTTATAGCTTCCTTTTATATGCAATATTTGAGGACGTTTTCTCATTTAAAAGATATAATGTTAAGGTCTAAGTTGTTAATTGCTATGGTAACGGATTTGTCATAATTCTGAAACACATGAATAATACGCACAAAACTATTTGGTCTTCTTTGTTAGGTGTGAGTGTGACCGGAGCAGCTCCCAGTCCAACCTGGTACGGTGGCCCGGGAGGGACATCAGGTCAGAGATCTATTTCAAACTAAACTTGAACATTTTGTTTTTGAACTGTGTGTATTATTTAAATTGGTTCAATTAAAGACTGACCAATTATTTGTGGCGTAATTTAATATTTATTGTGCCTCAAACTCTGCTTTAGTGACAAAAAGACTTTACCCTCCAAGATTTCATCTTGTTTTTAGCATGTTGTCAGTGACATCCCACAACTTGCTGTCCACATCCTGATCGGTCAGTAGTTACTAAACCCCATAGAACTGGACAAGCAGTGGCGCTAAGAGTGAACTAGCCATTTGCTATTGTGCACAGAGCCAATTGGGTTGATTTTGTTGATTTGGGCTGCATGGTTTTTGAAGCGAGTCAGGATAGCACTACTTTTGGTTGATTTTCTACTACTTTTGGCTGATTATTTGGAGATGTTTGGTCATTTGAACCCATTATTTTCTCTGTCCTTTAGCACCTCCCCCGTACAGGGCCTACACCACTCTCCGGGTCCCCTCTCAGCTCTCACACTTCACAGAGAAACGAGGATCTGCCGACAGTCTGGTGGAAGCCGTAAGTATTGACCTGTGTTGGTCAACTTGATTTAGTTCCGGCTTCATTCTGGTCTCACCCGGGTCTCTCTCTGGTCCTGATCCAGGTCCTGATCTCAGAGGGTCTGGGACTTTATGCTCGGGATCCTAAGTTTGTGGCATTTGCAAAGCGTGAGATCGCCGATGCGTGCCACATGACGGTAGATGAGATGGAGTCTGCTGCCTCCGACCTGCTTGGCTCCCACGGCAACCACGGCCTCGACGACAACACTGCAGCCACAACCCCTGACCTCACCTCTATCTATAGCGACGATGAGCCAATCAGAGCGAGTCGCGAGGAGGACGAACTCGCAGATGAAATGAGCTGCGTGACATCATTCTGAGGAGAAATGGACAAATCAGAAGACAGTGAGGTTCAAGTGGACCCGTCAGAATGGACCAATCACAGAACAGGTATATTTAAGCGGAACGGACGGACTCTGAGGAAGTGGTCTGATTGATAGAGTGACTTGTTCTAAGAGAAACTTTAAAATGGATAAATCGTAGAAGAGAGATACAGAAATGGTCCTGTTTTCTTGTTCACAAAATCAGGGCCTTGAAATATGTTCAGGTAAGGGAAGATATTTTTGGATAAACATATCAGGGCAGAGTTAATGAAAAGGACCAATCAAAGGCTTGGAAAGACTGTTATAATCAATAAGATTTGTTTCTGAGAGAGCAATATTTGAAATGAAAAAATGTTTCTAGTAAACCCAGATATTTTTTTTAAACGATTTCTCACAATGTACAATAAACACAATGATGTTTGTTAATATTAAGAACCATTACATCATAGCCAGAAGAGCAAAGATTTCCAAGATGGTCATCTTATTTGTTTACTTTGTGCAGATGAACCGAAGTGACTTTTGTGAAGCTGGATTAAAAATACAAAAAACTTTGAACATTCCAGCTTTTTAGGAATTTATAAAAGTTTAAGAATCAAATAGGAAAATAACATATGACCTATTTTTCTGTCTGATATGTATCCAATCTGTGATGCTGTTTTTTTTAAAAGAATGTTTTCTATATTTCATTCATGTTTCTTCATGTTTTTCACATCCCTCTGTGTCTCTGTTGTTTTAAGAGAATCCTTCAGGTTCAAATTAAGGGCTCTTTCAAAACTTGTTCTTCTTAATGAGACGACGGACGCAACCTGTTACCTCAAATAAAACCTACATCAACATGTTTCTGTCCCATGTACTTTGAAGTAGGAATCATATCTAAAATGAGTTTATATTACAGTATTTATCTCATGTGGCTCTCCAGAGTGTGTAGAGATAGTGCGCCCTCTGCAGGTCTTGCTCTGCCTCTGCAGCTGGAGTACACCCATTAAGATAATAACAATAACATCTGGACCACATCTGTTTAACTGCAGGAAATAGTGGAAATAACGAGGAAAAATACAAATAAAATGTTCCATTGGTTATCTAACCATAGCACACATTAGCGTGTGGCCCATTGCGCGCTCTAAAAGACAATGTTTTTACATTGATAATACATCCATCAGTGAGCGTTGAATATACCCTTATGTATATTTGAATAATATAAATAGGAAGCACTGACCTTACAATATACTTCACTATATCCCTGCATGACTGCACTGTTTTAAAGCCAGGTATACATTTTCAGGGAGGCACTGGATTGGTGGCTCGCCCACCAACGCGATAGTCTGTGGTCCAATCCCAGCTCCAACTAGTGTGTGCTGCTGTTGTGTCCTTGAGCAAGACACTTCACTTACTTGCCTATAAATTAATATGTGAGTGTGAGAGTCTGATGATATATAACTTGGCACCACCATCAAGTGAATGGACTTCGAGAGGTTTGTCAATGGTTTTAGTTATGCAATCTGTTGAATCTATTGAATCTGCTTTAATGAAACAATGGTCGGAGAGTTTATGCTTGTATGTACAATTACCATAAAATAAGGCATTAATCTGGTGTTAAACTCAGACTATTCAGTGCAGACTAATCTTCCAGGTCGATCCTAGCTTGGATCAGAAAAGGATCCTGCAGGATCCAGGTCACAACAACAATAGCCCCACAGGCATTGGAGAATCAGGTTAGAAATGCACAAAACACATGAACACACATAACCATGAAACAAAGCCAATTAGATATAAGTTTGCATTAACCTTAGGGATACCCTATGAAAACGCACTCCTATATCCTAAATGTCTATGCAGTTTCCAAATCTATTGTATTCTTATAGCAAAGCATATCCAACAGAAGGGACACACAGCTCTTTTGGCACCTGCTCCTATTTCTCTCTTCCAGGCCTGCTATCTTGTATTTTTCCTGGACATTTTCTCTATTTATGGCATCACCTCCTACGTACGTCATGACGCAAGCGCTCTCCCTGAGGACATCATTTCACAAACTCCAATTCATCCTCTTAAATGTAATTTGAACAATCCCTCTCAGCCCGTCACATTTCGCCACTCTTATCTTCACCATCACGTTTTAAAACACAAGCTTATATTTTTCTTTGACGTTTTGCTTGATCCGTGAATCGGTGACTTCCGGTCGGCCCCCAGCTTCACTCACCCGCCTCCATCCCTCCCGCTGTCGCCTCTCGCCCCGACCCGCGTCTCTTTCTCGGTGTGTGCTGTGAGATTCGAGGCAGAATGGACGTCGTAAATCAGGTAAAAACCCAAACCCAAATGTGTTTTTTTTTCTTTTCCACTTGGTAATGCGCCATTTGCCTTTCATTCCTTCGTCGTCTCTCGCGCGCGTCTATCAGTTTGTTCTTCAGAGCAATTTGAGAGCGCGTATTTCTTGCACCTAAACCCCCACACTACCATCAAATACATCAAGAAAATACGTAGAATTGCCACAAAAATTCCACGACGTTAAATCGTTTGGGCATTTAGCCAATTCGTGCCAATCTCGCTCCGCAACAGTCGTGTGCCGCTCGTTCGCGGTGGAAGATGGAAAAAGGGGAGGCAGCTTTGCGTGGTTTCCGGACCGATTTTGGCGTGGTTTGGATTTGAAACCGTTCATTTCGCCCGGTTTGGAACGGCACTGTCAAATGAGACCGACATTGTGTTTTTAATGGTAGAATCGTCTGCGTTTGTGTGACAGTGCGCGCGCTCTAAAATGGCCCCCGACGCGCGCAGAGGATGGAGAGGGAGAGAGGGCGGAGTCGGACCGGGATGGTGCTGATGCTGCGCTCCGTCTTCGTGATCGTTCTCAGATTAAACCTCGCTTGAACCGAGGATTATGTAATGCGCGTAGTAATAAATGTATCAGGCCGCGGTGCTGTTTGACGCGTGGACGTGCTCGCGGTCGGACCGTGGGTCGCGGAGGCGTTCTGCGTTCTGAGGGCCCGGTGTGGACGCAATAAACAGCCACAGACGCATCATATTGTTTCACCATTTTGTGTCAACAGTAAACAAGAACGTAGGTATTATAATGAGAACTATAATGAGAACTGTTCATGCTCAGGATGGGTCAGAATTAGGGCCATCATTAAAGGTGCAATTAAAAAACAACACTTTATTGTATAGACCGTTTTAAAGTTTGTAAACAAATGTATGTAAAATTCTGAAATGGAATTATTTGGATGAATCCCAGAATATGAAAAAATATGACGGGAAAAAAAGAGGTTTGGCAAATTATAACAATTTTTATACATGTGATGCCTGAGCCTGGTTTGAAGAAATATACCAGTGTCTTTTACTGTATTTTTTTATTTAATTAGAGATTAATACTCAAATGTAACATTTTTGATAAAGGCATAATCTTGATTATTGTTTTTAAGTACTTCAAGAAATTGTTAACCACATAATAATTACAGTAAATAACAACCACTACCGGTAATTATACTTTTTCAAAATGTGTGGTTTTTTTTAATTTTCCTTCTTAACCTAAAACCATTAACATTTTTTATCAAAGTTAAACACATTTCTGTCATAATGATGCAAAATACTGTAACTTGGTTTGTCCTTTTTCCATCCATAATGCATTGTGTTTGGGTTCAATATACGACAAAGCTTTTCTGTTTGAAAATGTGGATCTTTTCCTCAAACATGAAGCCATTTTGTGCCTTGTATTTCAATTGCAAACATTATATTAATCCAAACATTTCATTCATCCTGACTCTCCAACAGAACTATTTTACTGATAAGAAAAATAAAAAATTGTAGGTCTAGAGAAAGCGTTAGTCACATAAAAATAGTGAATTCACAACTTAACATGCCACTAACTCCACTTGAGTGAATCAAAACAAGTCCAGATGTTCTCAGCTGTAAGTAAGACCGAAAGACTACTATATCAAGTCTATTTCTAAATATACATGGTCTCACTCCAGTCTGGGAGTGATGTGGTGGTTGTATCATGTTCCAGTTTGAAGATAAATGTATTTACTGTGAAAGTGAGCTGAAATCAATAACACACATACTTTTGTGTCAATACAATCAATCAAGACTGCATTCTCATTTGCAAATACATTTATCTTACTACATTTTACTTGCGAATAATAGTTCACCATGAAATTGTACTTGAATTTCATGGTGATTTCATTGAAACACACGCAAGATTTTCTTATTTACAGTTACAGTTTAGAGCTTTAGCCCGGGGCAAAATGACACAACAAAAGACAAACCTATAAATGGCTGTTAAGCTTTCAATTTCAAATCTCAGCTCAGTATCAGATGTAAGTGCAGTTTCTACACCTCGTTCATGCTGCAGCATGTGCCATCTGGACCATCATTTTCACAAAAAATGGTTTCTAAAATGGTGAATGTTGGAGCATTAGTTACAGAGATATGAGCTGTCAAACCCAAAGGCTTGTGGTTTAATCCCCACATAAAAGCATTGCTTCTATTCTGTCATTGTGCTTCCACTTGCCTCTTGGTGACAGATAAGAGACAGAATGGTGGTCATATCAACCATTTTACTGTAATTTACTTTCCAGACAGTATGAGTGGTCCCAAAAGTGCAGCTTCAGTCTTTAGGATCTGTCATCTCTTTTCCACTGCCCCAAAGATTCAATTCAATTTATTTAGTAGCGTCTGAAATCCCAACAGCAGTCGCCTCGAAGGGCGACAGGGAAAAACAGCAACACAAAAGAGTAGATGAAGAGACGCTCAGTAATGGGTCCTTATAGTTATCTATTCAGGGGTGTTACATTCCTGTTTAATGCAAGATTCAGATATAATACAGTGGTGTCATTTTGTGTTGGGGGATGAGTTTCGACACACAGAGTGGGTCGTGGGCCGAACATAAAATGAGGTAAAACATAAAGTTTATACTGAAAATTAAATAGCTTTCTATAGCCAAGTAATAGTTATTTGTGGACACTGTTACACAAATCTGGAGTCCATATTCATGCAGCAGCAGCAGGAACCGAAACATGGACTTGTGATATAATTCTGATATGAAATGTTGATATAGATGACCTGTTGCTGCTCAAACTCAATATGAGCTCACTTTTTTATAGTTTAAGCTTAGTGAGAATAAACCCTTCACATAGTGAATCAAATGAGTGCATTGTGTTTGCATTCACGGTCACATTAGTGTGGACACAGTCAGAGCTCACAGCAGCTTCACTCTGTCATGTTCATACTTTATTACGCTCTGACTTGTGTTTTACCTGTGGCTCCTGATCTGTTCTGGTTTGCACTGGTTTGGATACTTTCCTCACAAAGCTGTCATCACGTGTGTTTTCTTGTTGTTAGCTCAACATTAGCGCCGCTTTTAGCAAAGCTCTAATGTCCACAAAACTGTTTCCTTTCTTTCTTTCACGTGTTTCCCAAATCCATTCATCTCTTTCCCTGCTCAGACCACTCTGCTGAAGTTAAATCTGTAAAAACGTTTCTGAGCTGCGTGGGGGAGGGGCAACTGGATTGTAGTTATAGTGATAAAAACACTATTCATCTTATTCCAGTGGCCTGTGAGGGCGCCGCCATACGCAGCGTAATTCTTCTTCCGGTTGTGTTAGTTAACATAAGGCTGCCGACCTCAAGAGAAAAGAAGTTCTACACAGATTAAAAAGCTGTTTTTGGGCTGCCCAGTTTGTCACGTGAACATTGGATATTTTACACAAATCAATCTACTTTATAGCATATTTTAGCGGCAAGACTTTTCCCTCGTTCTCCATTTAAACCTAAGGAGTTTCTGCTGGATCGGAAGTGTCATTACAATGAAAGTGCCGATCACGTGGGAAAATAGGGAAAAGCGTGCGGGGTGGAATAAGGTCAATACTATATATCAATCAGAAATTAATAACTATAAATTAGAAATGTTTTGCAGGCAGGAATAAAACGTCTGGGGGGACATATTCAGCCCGTGGCCCATATCTCTGACACCCTTGTCATAATACTTTGTTTTAAATTGTTACATGCTGTGCCAATTGTCCTAATTACTATTACTCATGTTCTGTATGTGTTCCAGCTGGTGGCCCAGGGCCAGTTCAGAGTCATCAAAGTTCCTCTGGGCTTCATCAAGGTCCTGGAATGGGTGAGTGTTTTGACTTTTTACATTTGAGTTCAAAATGGCAAAAATCTTTTGTCCCATCCCAAGTATGAGTAGGCCAGGAAAAGTCTGAGTTCCAGTTGAATTAAACAGAAAATCACACACATCACAACATGACAATTTATCCAAAATAGAAAATTGTCACAGACAGAGATAAGATAACGATTACATTTTTACCATACATAACATAGTAAACATTTGTATCATTTCTATTCTAAAACATGAAGGCAAATTTAGAATTATTTAGAATTTAAAATGTAAGTTTGAATGCAAACTTCCTCTTGATTTAGTCCTGGATCAGTATTTCTAAGTGTCATTAACTCATAATACATTATATAAGGAAGTCTCTTCTTCAGGTAAAGAGAGTAAAACACACTCAGAACCTGATGAAAACCACCCAAAACCGGTTCTGGCCCAGACCTTGAGCACAGATAGTCCCAGTCAGACTTAAACAGTAACTGCAACAGTAGGAGGAGCTAGTGCAGTCTCCATGGAAACACCAGGGCTATGGGAGTGGTTCTCAGCATTCCTATAGCAACAGCATCAGAGGGGCATGTCCTGGTCTGTTGCTTTAGAAACTGCTGTCCATGGTCCTGATCCTGATTTGGGGCTGCGATTCCTCCTCCACGTGCAGCTGTTTGTGGGTGCAGCTCTGGTGACCATGTGGCTTTATATTTAGTGAAAGACACAGACTGTGACTCAGCCTTTTGTGTGGAGGTGATGACTCATGATTCTGCAGAACTAAACTCTAAAACACACTTTAGAAACTCTGAAACTTTAGACTTGAATCAGCTGCTTGTGAACAACAGGTTGTAAAGGTTTATTTAGTTTTTAACTGTTTAAACATATTTCTTTATGTAGAGTAAGACATTTTTACCTAATTGTCAGCAAAATAAATAATTGAAAGAATCTTGCTTCATTTACAGAATATTCAGTTTGAAACACAGTACACACTATACAGAATACTTTAACTAATCTAATCTAATCTAATCTAGTCCTAGAATATAAACTTTCTGAAATCCTTTCTTCTGTTTGGAGCATTCGCCAGTCACACCCGTTCCTTATTATGTCTGTATAAGTACTTTATTAACATGTATGTTTTGTTGGTTGTTTTTTTGGCAGTTTTTTGCGATCTTTGCCTTCTCCACTTGTGGCAGTTACTCGGGTATGTTCCGGATGGCCGTGGAGTGTAAGAACCGCACAGAAAGTGACCTAAAGATCGAGGTGGAGTTTGAGTATCCGTTCAGGTAAGACACAGCCTCCTGTCAATCTTCTGCACACACTGGCCAACCAGAAGTGTTGTCTGGAAGTGACCCAAGTATTTCAGATACAAACTAGATTGTAACCTGTCCTGCTTTTCTGCTCTAGACTGCACCAGGTTTACTTTGACGCTCCCTCCTGTCAGGGGGGGAACTCGGAGCGATATTTTCTTGTGGGAGATTACTCCTCTTCAGCTGAGTTCTTTGTGACGATCGGAGTGTTTGCGTTCCTCTATACCACAGTGGCTCTCAGTGTTTACGTGTTCTTCTATGAAAAGTACAAGGAGAACAACAAAGGACCCCTCATTGTGAGTCACATGTTTTAAACGAAATATAATATTGTATTGCTTTCAAAAACAGTGAATCTTACATGGATCCAATCTTTTAATCACAGAAGCACCTTTTACTGTTGCTTGTGCCTCTGTCTCTCTTCATGCTAGCTAATGTTAGATTACTTTAGACAGTCAGCCGTGTCCTCTCTTGTCCCGTAGGATCTCGGTGTGACGGCGGTCTTTGCCTTCATGTGGCTGGTGTCCTCTGCAGCGTGGGCCAAGGGTTTGTCCGATGTGAAAACAGCCACAGACCCAGAGAAGGTGGTGACTCTGATCCAGGCCTGTGACAATGAGGCCAACCGCTGCAAAGAGGTGCACGACCCCGTCATGTCCGGACTCAACACCTCTGTGGTCAGTACTTTTTATTCCTTTGTCTGTTTCATTTAACATATGCTTTGTTATTATTATTATTATTATGATCAGCTTTTAGATCATTCTGATGATTTCAGCACTCAAATGTCCTTCACTAAGATCTGAACTTTGAAGGAAGCAGCTTGTGTTTAATCCTCATTTGACTCCACAGTGTAACGTCTGCTCTGACTGAATTGCGTTTAATTGTTTGTATACAGTATTTTAAGCTATAAAATATAAAATTATGGTAACATGTTTCTATAAATTAATAATTTAAAGAGGAGGTACTAGGTTTTTAAACTGCAAAATGAGTGTGTAATTAAATCGAACTTGTTCCTGGCACTCACAACGTTTGTACTTTGATAATATTCACATGTATTATTTTTGGGTGTTTGCACGTAAGGCTGTGCTATTTAAAGAATTTTAATCAAGATTGAGATTCAGTCATTTGTATTTATAATGCTTGGGTCTTTTTAATGGATAGGTCTAAAGTCAATACTCTGTCATTAAAATCATTTGATTTGGAGCAGAGTTCAGACTTTGGAGGAAGAAAATGCAATATTTTTTGTGTTAAATGACAATTGTAAAAAGTCTCACAGTTAACAGATATTTTATTTGGTTTTATTAAGACAAAATCAAATCAAGCTGAAAATCTGAATCTTAAAAGAGGATTTAAAAAATTGTGATTCATAATTTTCTGGGTAAATACTTCTTTGTTCTAATACGTTCTAATTTTGTCAGGGCTTCTTTTACAGTGTACTCTCTAAGAGAAACATTATTATGTATTTATACTTTTAGAAGAATCAGGAGAACATCCTGTGTCTTGTTTGCTCATTTGGTTTATCCCTTTCTTTTGTCCTCAGGCATTTGGATTCATAAACCTGGTGTTGTGGGCTGGAAACCTCTGGTTTGTCTTTAAGGAGACTGGGATCATTGCCCCATTCATGAGAGCTCCTCCTCCTCAGACCAAACCTGCTGCAGATGCATACGCCCAACAGGGGGCATATGAGCCGGACCCCTATGCCTCAGGACAGGGGGGATACCAGCCCGACTACAACCAGCAGGGATACAACCAGGTAATGGATGCTACCTCTGCTTTACAAGGGCTATATGCAGCCAAATAACTTTCTCGAGCTTGCTTTTATGTTTAAATATTATTGTCTCTTTCTGTTTGAGTGATCCTGTCATCTCTGGTCCTGTTTTGTTGTAAGCTTGAAAATGTTGTATTACTTGAAGAACAACATACAATATAGAAAAAAACAAAAAGTAGTCAACTTGATCAGAGCTTGTTAATTGCTTCCTACTTGTCCAACGCCCATCCTGTAGAAGCGGTACTTTATCTACTGTCAAGTCTTCACTGATGTATTGTTTATTTCTGTTGTAGCAGGATGCTGCAGAGTACGGTCAGGGCTATGGCCAGCAGGGGGCACCCACCTCATTCTCCAATCAGATGTGAGCCCAACATTCACACAGACAGGTGAGCAAACATTTACATTCATGTATTCATGCAGTATAGAGAGAATCCTAGAGTGTTTAAGCACCATAGACAGCACATCCATGTCTGTTCAATTGAAGTTTAATCTCAAATGGAACAAGGACTTGTATAAATATAAAGGTTAATGCAAGAATATATATATATCAAGAATACACTCTTAACAACAGACTGCTGCACAATGATACACAAAGCATTATCATTATCATTGATAAATTGGAGTGACTTCCTCAGCACCATGGACAGCGTCACTGTAGTAGACTCTTTTTAGTTCTGCAAATAAATAAAAATAAAAAACAGTCTGTAATCTGATCAAATTGGCCAAAGTATGTCTGACGGCGTCACCATGTTTGTTTAGGTTTGTCCTTTTGACTTCTGCCCAAACTCCAATGCTGTGATTGGTCAGCCACCCAGATTAATTCTCAAGAGTTTGTGAAACAAATATCGCGAGAATTTCCCATGGCATTAGCCAGGTTAAGTAAAAATATAGAACAATATTTCAGCTCCACCAACAGTAACACTCCACAATTCCTGTTTAAACCTTTTTTCTCTCTGGTTTATCCCTGGTATTTGCCTTGCTTTGTTCTTGATATGCTCTTTCATTACGTTAATAACATTTACACCTGTTTGTTATGTTTCTCAGAAAGCGTTGGAGTGAAGAACTGCCACCAAGCTGCAACCTGCTTTGCTCCTCTCTGTTCTGTCTGTCACTGAGGGTTTTGGGGTTATGGGAGGTGGGGTTTGGGTTTGGGGGGTACAAATTGGTTTGGGCAGGGTTTGGGTTTTGCCTTGGGCGGTACCTTTAGATGTTCACTATAATCAATGTGTAAATGACTAAAAGCACCAAAAGTCCAGCCCCGTGTGTGTATAGATGATAATGTTATTGATATGAATTGTGGGCGAATGTAAGTTTGTGACAGATGTTCTATATTATCTAAGAAGCGTTTATTTCAAAAAGCCCGGTTTATTCAAATGAAGTGAAGTAGGTCAGACTGGGTTCAAAACGAGAAGCGCTGGAGATGTCTCAGGATTAGAAATGAGTTCTTATGTTGCTCTTTTCTAGATGAAGTCAGATGTTTCCAGACTGGTTTGGACAAGAGGAGAGAAAGAGAATATCTGCATGAAAGGATGTGGAGATAAAAGGGAAAAGACATTTTACACAAGCTCAACAGTGTCTCAAACTGCTTTTTTATTTTATTGTTTTAGATAAATCGTGTGTGCTGCATGTAAATATATAAAGGGAAGTGATGTCATTAAGCCCAACCTTGAGCCCAGTCTGATCCTGACTTCCTGCTGGATCCAAAATGGCCATTGGTTTCACAGTTTCTCCCTGTCTCTGCTGTTTGTTACATTCCTCTGAAGAGATGTCCCGCTCAACGATTACAGAATCTATTTATTTTTACTTAAAATTATACTAGCTTTATAATATCAAATAACTTATGAATTGAGACTACTTTCAAAGTACAAAAACCTATTATATAAAGATTCAAGTCTACAATCATCTTCTTTGAGAACTTGAACTTTAACTAGAATGATGCAACTGAGCAATTTTTTTTAACAATGGTTTAAGAAAAAAGTAAACACTTTAAACACAGAAAGAAGCACAGAAGGAAGATAAAGAATGATAAAGATCTGAAACATTGTCTTTATGAAAGGAACTTTTCTTGGAAGAAAATAAAAATATCCACAAACATATCAAGAACGGACAAAGTTGTTCTAAGGAAGATTTGAAAACTAAAAATACTTATGTTTACAAACTCAACAAGACAGTAATATCTGTATCATTCATTGCACATTATGTTATTGATAAATATATTTACAAAAAGTTTGTTGAGTGGGACATCCCTGTTTCTGCCAAACCCAGTGTTGTGATTGGTGGAGTCCTGGGCCAATCAGCTTCCAGCTTGTGTGATTGACGCCGGATGGTTTTCGGGGAAGTGATGGTGCATGGTGCTGTGTTTCTGCTCGTGTTGTAAAGTTTCAGAGTGTCAGTGAACTGCCCCCTTCCCTCTGACTGAGAGACACATCTTCATTTATTTTACTTCAAAATGTTTTTAAGATGTTTTACTTTGCAAGGAACTATAATATATGTTTTGAATAAATTTAAAGATATTAGGTTGTAATTAATTTAATTAGGGAAGTTATTTATCTGTTCATCATCAAAACAATCAATGATTCATGTTTTGTTTTTACTTTTTGTAAAGAAAGTAAATAAGATTTCCAATTTTAACAAGAGCATGTGATGGACGCTATTGCAAATCAAGTTCAAACATTTTCCTTCCATTACACTTTTGGTGTATGTGTGATTCCATTTCCTGTGTCTCCATCTGTAACCATGGTAAAAGTGTTTTATTATAATTTTATTTTCTTTAATATTTATGATGTCACTGAATACTGCAGCTGATGTGTTGATTTCTGAAATGTATGTTAATGATGTCACTGATAAACTGCAGCTGATTGGTTTGTGTGACTTGTTGCTATGGAGACCCACCCCTTTTCCTCCTGATGTGTACATTCAGTGGAACTTTCAATAAACAACAAACTGATGGAAAAAATAATAATAACAACTGGAGTACTTGAGTCCTAACGTTTCTTCAAGGCACAGAATGTAACTTTCTAGAGGTGAAAAATTCTGCAAAAATGGAAATAGACAATTAAAACCATGTACCTCTGACATTCTCCATGCATTGAGTGGAATATTAACTAAAAGACATGTCCCTTACTACATGTCCTTAAACATTTCCTGGAACGCCAACGTAAGTCAGATTTGTGCCTTCTCACACGGGGACACAGTTTTTGTAAACATTTGTAGTGCAATAAAAAACTATAAAAAATTATAATTTTAAAGATATGCTTTTGTTTTAGTCTATTTTCTATGTAAAAATACGTTATGTCTCTAAGTAAATATTCATAAATGTTACTCTATGATGAGTTTTTCTTACTTTCAACGCAATAACACCATTGGTGTGTCTGATTCAGCACCACGGACAGCGTCAGTTTTAGCCCTGATTCTTGATCTCTTGAGCCCTCTTAAATTTGTTTAGTTCATTTTCAAGAATCCTTCTGCTTAGAGTTACAATAGGCCAATATAACATATGCATATGTGTAAAACGTACATTACAGTGCTGTTTTACCCTAATTAAAGCGCGCTCTTCTCTCCTCGCCCCGCCCCTCTCGTGCCCGCGGTATCCGGTTGATCTCACGTTTATCCGCTCCCTCCGCAGCCTGACGCCGCAGACTCGCTCTCCCTTCGCCGCAGACACGCTCCTGGACACCACAGCAGATGGAGCCCGCTCGTGTCCTGGTGCTCCTCAGCGCCGCTTTGCTCCACTCCGCGCAGGTATCACGACGTTTTCACTTTTTATACCAAACATAGGACAAAAACACGCAGATGCAGAGGCTAATATGAGCGGAGGCAAAACTACGCACTTTACATATTGGCAAATGATGCATTTGTTCTTAAAGAAACAGTGACTTGTCTTACATAAGAAATGACGAGGTTCAGCACTGATTTAGTCCTGGTCTGGGCTCTTGTTTATGTCCTGGTTTCTCCGTTTATGCCCAGTTTATGTCTAGTTTAACTGGTTCTGGTTTTGTCTATGTAGACCTGATTTTGCTTTCATCATTTAAACATGAGTCAGTCTCTTCCATGTCTTGTTAATGTTGGTTTATTTTATAAGGCTTTTATTATTCTTTTTTTGCCTTTGGCCTTAAGGCCTCTTAGTCCTGGACTGGCCTAGTCTCTCCTTAGAAGGGCTTTGGTCTAGGGTTAGTGCTTATGTTCTCATGTTCTCTTCAAATCTCATCTTTGATCGTGGCTCAGTCCTGGTTTGACCCTTTCTTGAATGTTGAGTTTTGGCTCGGCCAAGTCCTGGTTTAGTCCTAATTCTAAACCTCGGTTAGTCTTATTTTAAATGAGGATTTCTGGGATGATGTGATGTGATGCGGTTGCCGTGGTGACTCAGAAAAGATCTCCAGGGCGACGGCAGCAGCTCGTCTCCACGGTGACGCTGTACTCCTATTACAGTTTATGTCCGATCATCATAAACACACATAATTTATGCTGAAAGTGGACTAAAA
Source organism: Eucyclogobius newberryi (assembly GCF_026437365.1). Lineage (NCBI taxonomy): Eukaryota > Metazoa > Chordata > Actinopteri > Gobiiformes > Gobiidae > Eucyclogobius > Eucyclogobius newberryi. Next base: position 21,556,626 of record NW_027315801.1, read on the forward strand.
CGTCATCTTATATTGATACAAAATGTTTTTGAAAAGAATATATGAACACGATGAAACCAACATTACTGTAGATTATTTTGAAACAGTTTGAAGCCTTATCAAAGATTTGGATTTGTAACCTACTGGTTTAGACTAGGTTTCAGATTGGAATTGTGACACATTTGAAACATTCTCCTATTTACTCTATTCTGGTTTAGTTTGCTCCAGTTAAAAAACAAAACAAAACAAATCATGAAACCAAACATGATTAAACCGTGGTGACTCGCATCACTTCCTCGTTGCCTTTAGGCCTCACGAAACAGATTAATTTGTGAGCTGGGGATAAAGCCTTAGCGATAACTACATATAATAATTATGGATCGTGCGGGTGCAGTGGTGCGTTCACAAGCAGTGGGCCATGGGAGGTCATTTCCTGATGGAGCGCGCTCTGATTTACTGCCGTCCTTTAGTGCCTGACGCAGACCTGGAGAAAAGTCCCCATAGAAGAGATTTCCCAGTGAGGACAGTGACGTGAGCATCACTTTCTCTAGTCCTATCAGGAACACCTCGCTGGAGGATTGAGCATGTTTAATGTTGATGGACACAGGGCCAGGCAGTAAGAATGTGCAAGAGGGCGGCAAGATTTGGGAAAAATATCGAATTATGATTTTTCTGACAAGACTTGCGAATAGATTTGCAATTTATGGTTTAATAATAGGATTCTGTTCAAAGTAGTGGTGGGCAATATATAAACATGTGGATAATATTGTGAATGTTGGTTTGAAGATATCCTGAAGAATTTGATTATTGAGTATTAAACTGTTGCATTAAAAGCTCTACAACAAAAAGAGTTTAAAAAATCAGCTAATTTATGAAGTAGAAATGCTGCAAAATAGCTGATTAAAAATAAAAATGAAAAAAGCTACATAGATATGAACTGATAAAAGAATCACATGTATTTCACATACAGATGCAGAAAAACACTGGATTATTTTGTTTGTGACGGAAATGATGGTACTTAAAAATGTCAGGCTTTGCGCCCATTGAAATTGTGATTTTGATTCGATTGTGATTCATTTTGCCCTAATTTGCAAACTCCAAAAGGTCCAAGAATTGAAACTGGCAAGGCCTGTCGCAATAAGCAACTCATCGTTCAATAAATGTGCTCAATATTCATCACATGCACCTTGATTTCTACCATGGAAGAGCTTCTTTTCCTATTTGTGCAGTAGGTTATTATGAATGATTATCATATTGACAGACATTAAATCACGTATCAGCATTCATTTATTGACATTTATGTTCTCACAAAAAATGTATAAACCTCCTTTATTTATCAGTAGTGTTCAATTTTATCGTTTATCTTTTCTGTGTGTGTCGACTTGTGATAAACTGGTTCTCAGGTTCACCACAGAATATCACAGGTTGTTTACTGATAGATTTATTGAGTACTTATGTAGATAATAATTAGTGATTAGAGAGATGGGGTTTGATATAGAGACAGCAGAAGAACTCTGTCAGCACAAGCACGAGGGAGGTTGCACCGGGGTCTGTTCACTTATCGATCGGATTGACTGGTCGAGAGAAACAGTGAGTAATTATCTGATCCAAACCAGGTCGAGTGGATCTTCTGAGCAGAGGTCTAATCAGATGATACAAAAACTGAAAGCTAACTTGCTTTAAATAAAATCAACTTGAGAGTACCTCCAGTTTTATTTGCTGATGTACAATTTATCAAATACATTAAGATTCCACTTTGAGATTATGCTGGATAAAACACCAACAATACATACTGTGTGTACTGACCTAAGAGTCATAATGAGTCCTTGTGTTTATCTAATAACTATATCTGTATTGTAGGGCCATAAATCAATATTAATTATCTCAAATATCTCTCAATGGCACTCTGAGGTATTTTTAGACAAATCAATAGAATCTGATATGAGGCTGACTATAATCTGTTTACTTTGTCGCTACAGCAACAAGTGGATGTTCCTGGTATTTCAGTGGGAAAAAAACAATGTCTAACGGCCAATTTGTCCCAAAGCAAAAGTGTGTTTTCTATGGGCCATAAAACACTAATGGTGATAAAAGATACCACACATTTTGGGCGTCAAGCATTAATGTTCAGCAACAGAAGCAGCCAGGACCCGTGTTTAGTCTATGTGGTACGAGATAATGACTGTGAATGGGAGTCACTGAACAGGTTTAGAAACAGGTTTAAAAGGACAGCATCCACTGGAGGCTGCATGAGAAAATGTTACAGGTTAAACCTCGTTTGTAAGCTTGGATATTTCACAGACAACATGGACATATTAACATGTTAATTTAAGATTGGATATAGTGCTCATCAACTTCCTTCTTCTCCTTTGCGTAATAGTAAATGTAATCATTATTATCATGTAACACACATGTCTAATAATGTCTTATATTTGGAAAAAACTAAACAATCAAATAAATGTTCGCCTAGTTTGAAGATCAAAAGCCGACATGTGCTATGAATATTTAAAACAAGAATCATATAGGCCAATATATCAGTCATTGGCATATCCAAATTAGAGTTTATCAACAGCCCGAAAATAAAGAAACTGCATTTCTGACATGAGCCTATGTTATTCTGTCTCAGTGTGTTCCTGCTGGGAGAGGACATGGCCTGGACTACGGAGGCGGAGTCAGGCGTGTGCGGAGAGACGCGCTGCCCTACGAGGACCGCATGATGTCACTTTCTGTGCCGGAGGCAGACTGGGGTGGGCGTGGCCTGGAGCAGGCCCTGCAGCGATTGGTGGAGAGAGACCAGAGGCGGGAGCAGCAGGAGCAGCAGCAGCAGCAGAGAGCAGGTATATTCCATGGTATACTGTAGTGGAAAAGTTCTGATGGGGCGGGCATTAAAGTTATTATTCGTTTATTATACTTACTCAAGCACAGACTGACTCCTTTCAGTACTTCCTTATTGTGTCCGCAGTGTCAGGGACCACTACTGAAAACATGGTATCAAGTGCTATCAATGTAAAGGTACCCAGCCCTACATGTCAGTGTACATTTCCTAGATATCTTTTAGATTCATGGCTATAGAAACCAGACTTCTTGAAAGTCTATTTTTTCCGATCTCAAAATAGTCGCCTGCAGTACTTGAGCCTGATCTCTAGGTGTCTCTGTAGCGTACATGTCCAGCTTGATGCAACTGCTCGCGGATGCAGAGAGAGCAGGCCTCGTGAACCCGGAGCTGCAGGTGGAGCTGGACCAGGACCAGGAGGAAGACCTAAATCCCACAGAGATCAAGACTCTTCCGGACTACGACGAGACAAGCCCAAGACTGACCATGAGCCGTTCTCAAGCCCCCTGGTGGAGACTAGTGGAACCACAGCTGGCAGAAGCACTGCTCCAGAGGTCAGTGAATGTAACCCTGGAACTCAGTGGGATCTGAACAGGTTTAGGTGGATCTGAACAAGTTTAGATGAATAACTAGTGGGTCTTGATTGAAATTTGGAGGAATTGATCTGTTTTTGTCTATTTTCAGATTGGACCCCGATTTTTCTGAAGCTCTTTTGAACAAACTCCAACAAACACAGAGATCCGGACAAAGAGAAAGTGACTCAGAGACACTCAGGTTTGCAGACAAAGCAACTCAAATATCATCTATATTTTGGCTCTGAAATAATCGCAAATCTTGTCACTGTAGCATTATAAGGGATCTCCTTAGTTTTACTACAAAATCAATCCATTGATTTCATATGCATTTTTGTTGTAGGAGCCTTTTTCATGTTCTTTATTTGTTGTCTCTCTCTTTACTAGGCGTCTGATTGGTCAGATCCTCACGAGTCTGGGTCCGAGCGAGGCTGTGCGGCCATCAGTTCACAGAATGAAGAGGGATCTATCTGACTCCGCCCCCTCCTCCATAAGTCCCTCCTATAGGAGGAGCCGGCGTTCCCTGGAGGACACACCTCCCAGCGACGACCCGCCACTGCTACGAGTGAAACGATTGGAGGAGGATGAGCTTGAGCCCCGCCCATCTCAGGGCCTGCAGCGAATCAAACGCATCGACGTAGAGGAGAATTATGGGAGTCGTAGGAGGAAGAGGCGAGCCATAGTGAACTATGACCCTCAGGTTCTTCTGAGGCAGGCGCTGGAGCTGATCAGGGAGTAGGAGACAAGGAGGCACAACGGAGGGGTGAGGAGGGGTGGAGGATGAGGGGGGGTGAGGAGGGGTGAGGAGGGTGAGGAGGGGTGAGAAGAGGATTGAGGTCAAAAGAAATATCTACAGAATTAGATCTGATTCTAGATTCTGATTTGAGTAGTTTCATGTTTGGATTTATTAATTAGACCTTGACAGATAATCCATGTCCAAAACAAACACATTTATGTTGATCCTTTTTTAAATGCTTGACATAGTAAATCAAGAGGAAACCAGACCAAACTACTCAAATAAGATCATGTAGATGTTTTTTCAAAGTGGTTAAACATGTGGAAGGAGGTGCAGTAAGAGACAAGGCTCAAAGAGGGAGAAGGATGGTGCGTGTTCCCTGTTTTAGGTTCAATTTTGTCGTTGCTGCTTTTGGTGAAACTGCATAAAACCAGAGCTGGAGCTGAGAAGAGCAGGGTCAGACCAGTTTCCGCCATAACTGAAGACATTTCACTGTTTTATCTCAGTATTAATTGTAATGGAATTGTAAATGAATCTGAGAAAGCTGTCAGTGAACACGCTGTCAGCATCTTCTCAGCATCAGACAAAACTACTATCATTGACGTTCTAAAGACAAATGTGTGTGAAACGGCATTTTAATGTGTAGAGATTACTGTTTACGACGGTAGGGCATCAGGTTGAATATGACCCATAAGCTCTGAGAGTCAGTGCAGTCAACACAGTATTGCTATACAGTATTTATGCTTTAATACATCTTAAACTGGGACTAAACTAAATTTGGATGGATTAACACAAATATTATAAACCAAAACTATAGTAAATACGCTCATGTATTCTGCCCAGCGCCTGCGCTTGGGACTGGCTGAGTTCTGACCTGTTTCTCTCATTTCCTTCTCTGAACCTAAAGCTTTACACAGTGAAAAGAGCCAGTTTCCTGTTTCCATATAAGACTCTCTCTCTCTGTGCTGTGATTGGTCCGTTCATGTTCACGTGTCACTGTTTTCATGTCTCGTTGAGATTAGATAAGTGATAAATGTGTATTCCTTTATTTCAATAAAGTCAGTACAACACCTCTATCACAGGGTTATTTTGTCTCAATGTTTATCGTCAAAAATAAAAAGCATTCTACATTTATGTGTTACATATTTTTGTAAATGTCTGAGCTGTACAGAAATATAAAGGAAAAGGTTAAAAATAACAAATTAAAAAAGCATATTTACAGATTCAGTTAAATTATTGTCAACTTCGTCACACGCAGAAAAACTACAATTTGATGTACTGTATTCCAATCCAACTAAAATTTTAATTGTAGTATTTTTAATTTATTTTTTACTATTGGGTCCAATGAGGTGTATCTGAAATTCTTCAACATCGATATGGCAACATGTTAACATTGTTGAAAAGTGATCAAAAATGTGGTTATCCAGATGAAAATAGATACTTCTCCGATCCTCTGATCATACTTCACAACACTGACTTTATTTCATGTACAAACCCCAAACTAACTAAAAGAGAGCGATTTTACATATTTAGGCCCGAGCCCCAGCAGGGCGGAGGGCCTATTGCAGTTGCAACGCTGCCGAAGGCAGCGTTGCAACTGTCTGACCAAACATGCGGGCTGTGCCCGCATGTTTGGTACCCCGTCGCCCCTGGCAAGTACAGTGAACTAGCCCATGCCGAAGGCATGGATCATGCATACTTACTCCTGCTATGACAGAAATCGTCAACAATGAGTGAATGGGCGTAGCCCATTCACTCATTGTTGACAACAGCAGCGCAAAGCGCTGCATTCCTCCAAAAACACTCCTGGCATCGTCCCGTACGCGAGAGTCCATGCCGCAGGCATGGGCCATGCTTGTATCTGCTCAAATCAATGGAAGTCTATGGGGAGTGGGCGGGGCATCCCGACGGAATAGGGAGTGACGAGCGCGTAAGCGCTCGTAATGATGATTCCACCCCATGACGGCATCGGGAAGGCTTAGAGCTTTCAAACGATGTATCATTTGTTGTTATAGTGGAAACGGCTATATTGTTTTTGCTAAAAATATTATTAGGCCCGAGCGCCACAAGCTGGCGAGAGGCCTATTAATCTCGTAAGGCCGTGCGAAGCACGGCTGCGAAAGTGCGCACTCACTAACGCACTCCTTCACTCATGCACGCCCCGTGCATACTAATTAGTAGTAGGAAAATGGAACATTACCGTTGTAAACGGGCGAAGCCCGTGCAAAAGTGCGCACTAAACGAGCACTTTACATTGAGATGACGACCGCTTCGCGGTCGTCATCCCCATATAAAGCACTCATTTGCGCTAAGTAGCTCACGAATACGTTCCCCATCTCTTGCATGTTCCGTGCATATAAGCATATAATGCAAAAATTGAACATTATTACTGTATAGAGGGCCAAAAACACAAAGTGGGCGGAGCCCACTCAAAATTAACGAAAGTACCCGTCAGTGACCAGGGACCCACACCATGATGTAGGAAAGCGCGAGCGCTTTCCGAAAATGTATAGTTTATGATATTTGAAAAATGGGAAACATTGTTTTCGCATCGGAATATTATTCTTTCTTCTTTCTTTCTTTCTTTCTTTCTTTCTTCTCGGGACCAACCCCCCTATTTTTCACCCAGTGAACATTGACGAAAAGTCACAAAAATGTTCACACCTCTAAAAATCGTGCCTCTCTACATTCTGGCTATTTCCCTTTTCTAAAACAAAAAAAATTGGCGCGTCAGCGCCCCCAAATGTACCAAAAATGCATTGAGAGATGGGAAATGACCAAAAAAAAATCTGATCGTAGAATCATGAAATTTGGCGCAGAGGTAGATGGTGACAAGAGAAGTAAAAAATATTATTACGGCAACGCCGTCCGCCCAACCAAATGTCGGCCATATTGCTTCAAAAATGGCTAAACATGACTTCGGAGTTTTTCCAAACGTCGTACTTTTACGAACTCCTCCCAGGGCGTTGGCCCTAAAAAGCTGAAATTTGGTGAAAATGCTACTGAGGAGTGGGACATCAAAAGTTATCCAAATTACATTGATACCTCTCACGGTCTCGGTGCGGCAAAGCCGCAAACTGTAGCAAGAATTTCAGAAATCTCCCAAATTTAACATTTCTGCCGTTTGCGCAGATAAAGTCCGAATTGCGTCAAATTAGAATCAGTTGTTAAACTCTTTGCCCTAAACCTACTTGAAGTGAAATAAATTCATTTGGCGCCACAGCGCCCCCTACAGATTTTATATGGAGGTTAAATGTTTAGTTTTGCGAAATTATATGAAATTTGACACACAACTTAATTTTGGCATCCCCATCAAAAAAGTCAATGAGACCCATGTCATAATTGTTATGGCGTTGCCGTAACGATGACCGAAACCTTTCATGTTATTCCAATGGGGAAATCGCCAGAACATGTTTACACTTTAGACTTTCACAAACTCCTCCCAGGGCGTTAGACATATTAACCTGAAATTTGGTGAGACTCATCTTCAGGACCATCAAAAGTTATCCACATTTTCATTCAAAGAGTCACGGTGTCTGTGCGGCAAAGCCGCACATTTTGCCAAGAATTCAAAATAAAATAGCTTTTTGATGGTAAAACAAAGGGGAGAAGATGTGACAACGTCACAGATTCAGCAGTAGGCGTACTAAAAGGACAATTGGGGCGCGTTAGCGCCCCCTCCTCTTGCGGCGTGGCGGCGGTGTGGCGGCGGCGTGGCGAGGGCCGATCATTGCCGCTTGCGGCTATATTTATTATTATTTTTCTTGTTCTTCTTCAGCGCTTTGAACTCTAATTTGCCCCCCTGAACATGCTCAAAAACTCACCAAATTTTGCCCAAAATTCAAAATCGGCGAAAAAATTTATTTTTTCTGAGCCATTTTTTTTTTCCTCAAAAAATGGCGCGACAGCGCCACCGACAAAAGTCAAAATACATTGCGTCTATGGGAGACACCCCGAGGTCAACTTTGGCGTAAAGCTACGCAATTCGGGACACGCATTCCTCTCGTGAGGACAAAAAAAATATATTATTGTGGCCACGCCCCCAGACTTACCCTATGGCCGCCATCTTCCTTTGAAAATGAAAACACGCTGTGTTAGCCATTTTGTTCACGTCAAACTTTGACGAACTCCTCCTAGGGCGTTTTGCCCACCGACTTCAAAATCGGCGGACGTCCTCTGGACAAGTGGGGCATCTAAAGTTATCAAATTTTTTGAGATGCCTTTTACGGTCTGTGTGCGGCCCAGCCACAAAGTTGGACAACTTATTTTGGAATATTGCAGGTCTAAAAATTGCTCCCATTTGATCAAAACCAGTCCGATTAGGACCAAATTTGAATCAGTTGTTAAACTTTCTAGTTTGGACCAGTTTAGGGTGACAAAATTGAAATGGCCGCGATAGCGCCCCCTACAGAGTGACCTTTAAATTAACATTGAAGGTCAAAAATTAGTTTTACCAAAATTGTCTAAACTTTACCCAAAATTCTATTTTGCCGTCCCGATCACAAAAGCCAATCACAAAAATGCCTAAATTTTTACGGCGTAGTCGTAGCGATGACAGAAACCTCCCATGTTATCCCTATGGGAAAACCACAAAATCTCTCAAATTACCACATTTTTATGTTTTACACTTTAACGAACTCCTCCTAGTGCGTTTTGCCCACCAACCTCAAAATCGGTGTACGTCCTCTAGACAAGTGGTGTATCTAAAGTTTTCCAAATTTTAAGGATAACTTTTACGGTCTCTGTGCAAACGTTTCCCAGAATTCTGACTATTTGGCCTACAGAGTGGCCTATAAACAATAGAGTTTTTCCAAATGACATGATATTTTGAACAAAATTCTAATTTGCCATCCTGATCATAAAAGTATGAGAGCCAAAGTCATATTTTGTACGGCGTAACCGTAGCGATGACAGAAACATCCCATGTTATCCTAATGGGAAAATCGTAGAATCGCTCAAATCGCCACATTTTTACGCTTCACACTTTAACGAACTCCTCCTAGGGTGATTGTCCGATCAAGTTCATATTTGGAGAATATCATCTACACAAGCGGGGCATCAAAACTTATCCATATTTTGATTCTATGTGCTACGGTCTCTGTGTGGCGGACCCGCAAATATATGTCAGAAATGGAAAAACTGCGAAATCTCTAAAATGACCACATTTTTACGCTTCACACTTTAACGAACTCCTCCTAGTGCGTTTTGCCCACCAACCTCAAAATCGGTGTATGTCCTCTAGACAAGTGGGGCATCTAAAGTTATCCAAATTTTAAGGATAACATTTACGGTTTCTGTGCGGCGGAGCAGCAAATTTGACTGACACTTGTGTTGATTTGCACTGGATTGGCCATGTCCAATGTGTCGCCGTCTGTCAAGTTCTTTTTTAATTCAACACACAATAAGGGCGCCATCTTTATCAAGTCGAAAGCGCTGAGTCGGAAGGCCGGCGGCCCGCGAGGGCCGTTGGATGCCGCTTGCGGCTTTAATTTGCTTTATATTTGACTTCGTTCTAGTGTCCAAACATGATTGGGCAACAACTGGCTCATAAAGTAAGAACTGTTTCAGGAGATCTACTTATCTATTGCATATTACATTTTTATTAAGAAAACTGGGAAATAAACGTTAAACCTTTTACCAAGTTGGTGAGTTTGTCTGTGAACCTGATATGTCAACACACGCTATAAATGTTTTTTATGCTGTAATTAAGTATATTATATATCATTTAAACCACAAAATTACTATTCAACCAATCTCTTCATTCAGAAGCAATATATTATAATATTATAAGAGGCTTTTATAAGAGCTGATGGAGTTGAGACTGAAACATTTGTTTGCTCACATACACAACATGATACACTGAAGATTGTTTCATTTTGTTCCATTTGTGAGCTGCGTAAATTATCTCATTAAAGGGTTAGACTCACTCCAGTGCTGTATAAATAAATGTATCACTATGGACAACAGATTTTACATTGTCAGCAATGTTTGCCTGAAATATCCAAAAGTGGTAGTGCTATGTTCATAATATTAAACATGAACTGTTTTAATGAGGTTTTAGAAAAAGTCTGATGAAGTTGTCCAAAAAAAGTTAAGTTAGACATTGTTTTGTTCCTGTTGAGTCTAATAACTCTGACCCTACACATTTATAGTGTTTTAAATGTTTTTTAATGAAGCAGACTTCGCACAACAGTCAACTATTTGCATCAAACTTTTTCTAAAACATCAAACATATTTTCAGTACAGCCTTAGAAAAACAACTGGCTGATATATTAAAAAAAAGAAAACTACAAATTGCAGTGTTTAAGGGGGATTTGTTTCCAGACTGAAGAGCTATTTTTAGGATACTAGTTTTGGCAACATGATGCATTTATCTGATCTGTCATACAAAGTTTTTCATTTATTTGCAACATGCTACAATCAGAGAACTGTAAGAATACAAAACAAATATAATATATCTGGAGACTGTAAAGTGCCTTTTCTGTGAAGGCTTCTAATCTATGGAATATGATCCCTGTCCATTTAAAATATATTAAAAAATGCGTATTTTCAAAAAAGAAACACAATCTTGGATGTGTCAGCAGCAGCAGCGGCGGTGGCAGTGGCGGCGGCGGCAGCAGCAGCAGCAGCACTGTTACTTTTCATGTCCATGTCCTAATGTTGTACTCTGTTTTTGTGTGTAAAAAAGTGTCAGTTCCGGCCATAAGCACAATGATGCACGTCTCTTTTACATAAAACATCTATTTAAAATCCAATATAAATGTACAGTCTTAGGGCACCATGAGGACGAGATGCTGTTGGGCTCTTGAACACACACCTTGGCTTTGTGTGTTCAGATGATGCACAATGAGAAGTGCAGAGCAGCATCTGCTGACCTGCTCCTGCACCAGGAGGGGGCGCTGAAGAGCTGCTTTTGGTAACGGTTCTTTTCTACATCATAAAAATCCTATCCCTTTATAATTTCTTCATTTAATTATGTAAAATGACACAATCAGAATCATTTGAGCTGTAAATAAAACAAAAGAACACGAGTGAGTATAAAACTATTGACCGGTTGACTAACATTTGCTTGTTTCTAGTTTTACAAAGAGCACTTTATCTAAAATACTTCTGCTGATTATCTTACACCAACTCTAATATTGTTATAACATTCATAAAAACAGACATATAAGTCCATGCTTTAGAAAATAAAGCTATTTTAGAGCAGGTGATATCTGTTGAACACTGGTTCATCTCTGGAAGACAGGAACATTTTGGATCTAAACGATGATGGATCAGAGTCTGGAGAAAGAAAAAGAGAGATATTTTAGATCATGTATTTATTTCTCACTGTGTCCAACTTCAAACGTACCGTGTGTTTGTCTTTAAGCTGACATCAGGAGCCCAGTCGTCACTGCAAGAAAAATAACACAAAGCATATTTTCACATGTGTTTCCTCCTGGTGTGAAGGTTGTGGGTTAAATTCTCTCTCTCTGTGGAATGTGCATGGAACGTCTCCTCTCTAACGAGGTTGTGGCTTAGACTCCTGTTTTCTGTGAGTGGAGCTTGTTCTTCTTATGTTACTGTGAGTTCTCTCTTCCTCCCACAGTCATATGACAGTGAAGGGTATTTTGTTCCCCATTGGCCTATTATGTAGCTGGGTCTGGACTCACCGTCTTTAGTGTCGGGGGGCAACAAAGCGTCCTGTCGGTTTGCCAACACAAACGCCAAAGTCGCTAAGATGGCAGCATCCAACACTCCAAGAACAGCCAGAATGTACGCCCAGTGAACCGAGCATCGACCAGGGGAGAAACTAGTCACCTACAGGGGGCGATACAGGGGAGAATTCATTAGAGAGAAGAGAAGAGGGAGTGGGATGAGGGGGGACCATGGGAGTTGCCATGATTCTTCTAATCAGAGAGTGGAGTTGTCAAAATTCAATAGAGGTAAATTATGGTCACTGGTCCAAGTTTGTGGATCTTGAGAGGTTTAAAACTGCAGACAAAAAAGCTTTTCCTAAGACACTTAAGTCCTAGCTCACCTTTGGGAAATAACACGTGTCATTATTTGGTGTGGGGCAAGTCCGATTGTGCAAATAGAATAATGAACAAATCATACCTGAGCTCCACACAGAGCCCTCATCTCCGGATTCTCCCAAGAGTCAGGGAAGAGCAGACAGGCCAGCGCCAGGCAGAAACCTCCCGGGAAAAGAAATCTTATCATTTGATTTTACTACTACTATTAATACTCTTTATCAAATTTTACTTCAAAATGATGACTGAAAAAATGGAATAGTTAACCAAAATTAAATATATTTTCCTGTCCTATTTATGTTTTTCCTCTCATAGTGACAAAACCTCGAACGTCAATTGAGTATTCACTTTCAATACTGCATTGGTATTGAATACAATAAATTGTAGTTTAAATGTTTAAATATATTTTCATTTTAAAACTGGATGGTTCAGAAGATCACATTAAAAGTGTTCCACGTGTACCTGCAGTGAGCTGGAGCCAGGCACAGATCTTATAAACTGTGGCAGCGCTGCAGAACCTGAACAGAACCAGGCACAGAACACTGGTCCACACGGCCCAGAGAGAGAGTCCCACCAACACCGCCACCGACTGGAACGAGGGCAGAGGCGACAGTGTGGAGAGACCCCCACGGCACTCTGGAACCGGCCAATCAGAGTCCACACAGACCTGACAGAAGAAAAACATATGTGACTGTGAGCGTTTAGAGACGTTTCACCTGTACATGTGACTGTGTGCAGTTAGAGACGTTTCACCCGTACATGTGTCTGTGGACAGTTAAAGACGTTTCACCCGTACATGTGTCTGTGTACAGTTAGAGACGTTTCACCCGTACATGTGTCTGTGTACAGTTAGAGACGTTTCACCTGTACATGTGTCTGTGTACAGTTAAAGACGTTTCACCCGTACATGTGTCTGTGTACAGTTAGAGATGTTTCACCCGTACATGTGTCTGTGGACGTTTAGAGACGTTTCAACCGTACATGTGTGTGTGCAGTTAGAGACGTTTCACCCTACATGTGTCTGTGGACAGCTAGAGACGTTTCACCCGTACATGTGTCTGTGGACAGTTAGACGTTTCACCCTACATGTGTCTGTGTACAGTTAAAGACGTTTCACCCTACATGTGTCTGTGTACAGTTAAAGACGTTTCACCTGTACATGTGTCTGTGGACATTTAGAGACATTTCACCCTACATGTGTCTGTGTACAGTTAGAAACGTTTCACCCGACATGTGTCTGTGGACATATACAGACACGTGCTGACTCACCTCAAACAGACCCAGGGTGCCACTGGGCGGTTCTGGTCCGAGTCCCTGGTGTAGACTGGCCTCGGTCCCGACCCACGAGGGCTGGACAAGGATCACGACCTGGATTATGGCAAAGCAGAGTGTGCACACGGCCCACAGAACCCCCACGGCTCTGGCGCTGCGGACAAACTCTGTCTGGTAGAGACGGGACAGGTCCGACAGGGCGGGCGACCCCGACATCACTGAAGCAGAATGAAAATCACAAGGAATAAAACATTTGAGTCAGGTCTTTAAAAACATTACAACTTTAACACGCAACAAAACATATTTTACTTCTTAGTAGGTTATTGCCTTATTTTGACCAAACTGAGACAAACTCACAATGGGGCAAAAATTACTAAAATCAAATCAAGATTCAACAAGGAGTAAAGGCAAATGACACGTGCGAATGGCCTAATGCATTTTAATTCATGTCAAAGGTGAGTCATAATAACACATCGTTTATTCTTAAGGCGAGCAGAAGAGGCAGTGCTCAACAAAGAAAAAAAGAAAGAAAAAAACGCAATAATATTAATAATTCTCGTGGCGAGTCACTTATGTTTTTCGATAAGAACCATGGATCAGAATCCGATGCAAACACACGAGCTGGTCCCATCCCGCTTAACACATGCCGATCACGAGGAGCCATCGAGTGAAATTCTTATAAAAAGCAGTAACATTGTGTGAGGAGATACAGGACATACCTACTGCCGCCTCCTCCAGGATTAGAGCCAGTTTTTCGGCTGTAGAGGAACAGAAAAGCCCGCTGTGGGACGGAGGACAGAGGGATGCGGGAGGATGCTGCGGAGCCAGATGAAGACGGAGAGGATTTGAACGAACGGGCGTGAAAAGACTACAAAGATGGCGGAGCAAGACGTGGACGCGCTACATTTCGACTGCGACACAGTACGAATGAACCATGGATCTATTATAATATGAATGAACACACACTAAGCAAGCTATCCATTTCTGAAAAAGAAGATGTATATATGAAGATTATTTTACGTTTTTATTACGATTTTTCTTTTTCTTTTTTATATAGAATTAGATTATTTTTTTGGACATCGTATTTATTTATTTATTTTACATCGGATTTTTTTTCACATCGAATTACATTTTTTTGACATTGTATTTTTTGACATCGTATTTAAAAAAAAAATTATTTATTTTTTTTACATCAAACAATATTTTTTTTACATCATTTTTTTTATATCAAATAAAAAATAAATTACACAGATTTTTTTTATATCGAATTAAAAAAATCTTTTATCGTATTTATATACAATGAATATTTTTACTAGATTTGATGTCAAAAAATAAAATTCTATGTAATAAAAACACAAAATAACCTTCATAGAATATATTAATAAAAATTATAAATATTTAGTACTGCACGATTTGACCTTTTTTCTGACAAACATTGCGATTACAAATCGATTACGTACGATTATTATAGGATTCTGTTCCAAGTTCACATTTGAAACATACATTAACATTTAAGAGAAAATTGAAGAAAACAGAGAACATCCATATTTTAATTGCAGAAAAATGAATAAAATTAGAAAATGTATTTATTATACACTAGAATCTATGATGCTTGACAGGAGTAGAAGGAAGAAAACTTAATTCATCTACCCTTATGTGTCATTCTTGCAGAATGACACATAATACAAAAAGATCATTTTCTGTTGAAAATATGACCTAAACAAGTGCAGTTTTTACAATTTGCTGGTTGCAACTGTTCGATTCAATTGCAATTCATCTTGCCTGAGCAATATTTAGTTATTTGCATTTCTTGTGTCTGGAGTTAAAAATGTGAGCAGTGAAGCTGATTTGAACCAGCGGCAGGGTGCGCTCTTGACAAATGTATTGAAAAGAAAAGTTTTTTTCCCTATCAAATAACATCTTTTAAAACAGGCCACAGTGTTCACCTTAACTTTGAGCAACTGTTACTAAAGAGGATGCTGAGTGTGAGCAGAATCTACACACTCCAGAACGACCCCAGCCTCAGTCCACTCTGGGATTTACTGTCCCCCATCACCTGGTCCTAGATGCCGTGCCTTCTCTGTAATACAGCTTTTATTAACAAACTTTCCTCGTGACATGCATAAATGCAACATAATCAGTATATTTTAGTGTTTGCGTAATAAAATCATTACTGGTACCAGTGTTTAACGTTTGTAATTGAAACAAAGATGTGCAAGTGACATTTGCAAGTTTAATATTTCTGAACAAAGTTCAAAGTTTCAGATATTTTCATACAATGAGTGAATATTGCACAAAACACACAGGCCTCAGCTACACCCAAACAAAACCAGACAGAAAACACAAACAAGAGTCAGAACCAAACATTCATATCATAAAAACATTAAACCGAGCACTAAATATTATTCGAGCAGTATTATTTTAGCCAAAGTATATTTGATTGGTTAATTTAGGAAAATTTGAATAGCCACAGAAATGCCACAACCCATTTCTCAATTGGAACATAGAATACATTTTAAAGGTTTTTTAAATCAGGACAAAATAATACAAGCATTTTCTCAAAGGGGGCTGATTTGGGTTTTAAAGCATGAGAATATTTCTCATGCTTTAAAAAAGTGGCTGAAGTAATACTGACATTTTTTGTTCATAAAACATTCAAAATCTCACTTTTAACTTAAAATTCTCAAAATACGATTCAAAAAACATGCTGGAGGCTTCAGTAAAACCTGCTGGCGAGTCCACTCTCAATGGTGACGCTCTTTAAAAGTCCAGTAACACAGAGCATATTTGAGGTCATAAAATATAAAACAACTAGAATAATAAGTTTAAAATATGATTTGGTTTTAAGTCCAGGGAGGGATTTCTTCTCCAAATTTGGCCCAATGAGCTGCATTCTTTGCTTCAAATAAAACCTGAGAACAAAATAAAAACAAATTAGAAACGTGTATTTATAAAGCAATTGTATCTTTTACCACGGACATTATGAATCCCACAAACATAGCACTGCCCAGTAGTATCAGAAGAACTAGATGTAGCTGCAGCAGTTGTACAGTGCAGTAGTAGAGGTTGAAGCAGCAGTAATGGCAGTAATAGTAGCAGTAGCAGTACCTGGTTGTGGACGTAGGATTCGCAGACGTAGCACCACACTGACAGATCAGCGTAGCTCAGAACCACGGGATGTTCTGCTGTGACTCCGTGGATCACCATGTGCTCGTTCACGTACCGGCCACAGCACACCTGAGAGGGATAAGCCATGATTTATAAAGACCAATGACCATAATTACTTCTGGGTTCAGTAACATTCCAGCCTCATCCAAAGGCCTTTTAACCTTGTAGCAGGTGAGACAAATCCAGTTCTCCACTTCAGAGCCACAGTCCTCACAGGGTTTGAATATATCTACACCAGCAGGGGGCAGCGGTTTCACTGAGTCTAGATGAGGGCACCAGGGAAGAGGGTCCACCACAAACAAGGTGTTCTGGAAGGGTAAACATAAGGAGTGTGTACATATGAATCCTCTCCACAAATCACATCATATTCATTGATCTCAAAATGACTCGTAACGTTTAGGACCAAATTACAACTAGCTCCAATCTATCTATACCTCTATCGATGTGAAAAAGTGAAATCCGTTCTTACTCCACCCATCTCTACTCCACATGTCACCTCTAGGTTTGTCTTGGACCAACCAGAGGCTCCTTCTGCCTCTGCCTCAGGCTCCTCCCCTTTCACAGGTGAGGGTTCAGCGTCCGCCCCTTTCAGAGGTAAAACGCCCGGTTCTCCCCCTTTTACAGGTGAGGGCTCGTTTTTGGAAACGGCCACCTCGGAGTCCGTGGCAGCAACAACAACCTAAAATATCATTAAAGACTAACATGTTAAAATATCGGATCTAAATTAGAACCACATTTTGAATCGACATAACAAATCGACACTATATTTGGATGCAAGTATGTTTCACCTGTGACTCTGACGGACTTTTCTCTAACAACTTCTGTCCCTGATTGTCCAGTCTTCCAGAGCTGGGACGGCGTTTGGGTCTGGCCCCGCCCACCGCAGCAGTCTGAGTGATGTCTAAACCGGCCAATCCCTGCGTGAGCTGGTCTAAATCAGTGGAAGGAATTGGAGGTTTGTCGTTCTGATCAGACGTTCTGCCTTTTCCTTTAGAACTGCGTCTCCCACGATGCTTTGGGGATGGCAACGACTCACGCACCAGGTCTGGGACTAGAGAGAGGTAACAAGGACCAAAGAAATTGCATAATGAAAGCGTAATTTAGAGGTATTACAATTGCCATTTCCAGTCTGTACTAACTTTGTATCCGTAGTGACTTCCAGAATGGAGCATGGTGTCTGATGACTTCGTTGATGGATGTGACGGCGCTGTGATGAGGGGGCGGGGACAGGATTGATGGGGGCGAGTCTCCGAGTAACACAGAGGTACAGAGGGCCATGGACTCAGAGATGGACGTCAAGTTGTAGCCTCCCTAAAGACAACAAGGTTAAAGCACGACCAGGACAAACGCCTTGCTCAGACCACATGCAGAGCAAATGTGGTGTTAGAGTACTGCTGTGCTCTAGCGGTCACAGGCTTTGAAAGCTGCACTAACCACACTTAACCAAGGAACCAAGGACGTCTATAAGAAATAAGCCTGTGGACGGTGCTTGGTGAAAATAGACTCCAAACAGAATGAATCCAAACCACCTCAGCATTGCTCTGAGGGCAGTCAGAGATTAATTGCAATCTAATCTGTGCAGATTGTATATTTCACTTTGGAGTTCAACCAAACTGTGGTGTGCATACACCAGCTATGAAACTTTTTCCTACATTGAGATTGTAATGTTGGTATAGTGCAGAACAGACAAGTGAAGATTATAGTGTAAAGTCAGGTCCAAACCAAACCACAGTGAAAACACTTCGCAATGACAAAAGCAGAAAAATCAGGACTGGTGAAAGGCAGGAATAAGATAAGATAAGAGAACCTTTATTTGTCCCACAATGGGGAAAACAGATTACGTACAGAAACACAAGATTAGAAACAGAAGTGGAATAAAAACCCTAACCTATTCAAATCTACACATATATATATATATATATTTTATATGCTCCATATATATATATATATATATATATATATATATATATGGAGCATATAAAATATATATATATAAATATATATATTTATATATATATATATATATATATATATATATATATATAATATATATATATAAATATATATATATATATATATATATATATATATATATATATGTATTTATTATTATTAACAGTAATTAAATAAACTCTTATTTACAGTAAGTGGCTGTAAGTGTAAAGCCTGGGAGGACTGATGTCTCAGAAGTCTAAACCAGTAATTCTCCTCTTTGAGCACACAGAACACTTAAATATCCCAAGGACCCAACATCGTTCTCCACCATGACATCACAATTACATGCTAATCTTTAAATGTTTAGGATTGTACATCATAAGATATTGTAGTATTTAATTGTAGCTAGTTGTAATTTGTGCCACAGGGTTCGGTACTTGGTCCAATTCTGTTTACTCTTTATATGCTACCATTAGGCAACATTATCAGAAAGCATGACATTAACTTCCACTGCTATGCAGACGACACTCAGCTGTATTTATCAATGAAACCTGATCAGAGCGATCAAGTAGACAGACTTAGTACTTGTGTGAAGGAGATAAAAACCTGGATGACACTAAACTACCTGCTTCTTAACCCTGAAAAAACCGAGGTCATTGTGCTTGGCCCTAAGCATCTACGAGACGCTCTATCTGAGCAGATAGTCACACTGGACAATGTCAGTGTAGCCTCCAGTTCTACTGTAAGAAACCTTGGAGTCTTATTTGACCAGGAGCTCTCATTTAAAGCTCATATAAATCAAGCTTGTAAAACAGCCTATTTCCATTTGCGCAACATCGCCAAAATCAGAAGAATCCTGCCTAAAAGTGATGCCGAAAAACTTATCCATGCATTTGTAACGACTAGATTAGACTACTGTAACTCCCTGCTTGCAGCGTGTCCTAAAAGCTCCATAAAAAGCTTTCAACTGGTTCAAAATGCAGCAGCAAGATTACTAACAGGAACAAAAAGAAGAGAGCACATTACGCTGGTGCTGAAGTCTCTTCACTGGCTCCCCGTCGAGTTTAGAATCAAATTCAAAATTCTACTCTTGACCTACAAAGCCATAAATGACATGGCCCCATCCTACCTCAAAGATGCTATAGAACCATATCATCCAAACAGAGCTCTTCGCTCTCAGAATGCCGGCCTTCTGGTGGTGCTAAGAGTCTCTAAAAGTACTGTAGGAGGTAGAGCGTTTAGCTACCAAGCTCCTGTGTTATGGAATCAGCTCCCGACCCATGTTAAATATGCTGACACAGTCTCTTCATTTAAGTCCAGGCTTAAAACGTTCCTCTTCGAAATCGCTTATGGTCAGACTAGTTAGGAACAGAAACATAAACCCACAGCTTCAGCTACGCTGCCCTAGGAGTAACTATGCTGGGGGAAGTATGACAGCTTGAGCACTATACTCTTCTTCTTCTGACTACTTATGCTATCAAACAATATTTATTTTTTGATTCCACTTGCAAACTGTTCACCGCCTTCTTTTCTTTCTCTCACTCCTGAGGACCTGTGGACCCAGATGCCCCTCCCCTGGTGAAGTGGTCCCTGCCCTGTGTGGACGGTCCCTCATCTGCCTGAAGAGTGGGTCCAGCTCGCCTCCGACGGTCCCTCATCTGCCTGAAGAGTGGGTCCAGCTCGCCTCCGACGGTCCCTCTTCTGCCTGAAGAGTGGGTCCAGCTCGACTCAGACGGTCCCTCTTCTGCCTGAAGAGTGGGTCCAGCTCGCCTCCGACGGTCCCTCTTCTGCCTGAAGAGTGGGTCCAGCTCGACTCAGACGGTCCCTCTTCTGCCTGAAGAGTGGGTCCAGCTCGCCTCCGATGGTCCCTCTTCTGCCTGAAGAGTGGGTCCAGCTCGCCTCCGACGGTCCCTCTTCTGCCTGAAGAGTGGGTCCAGCTCGACTCAGACGGTCCCTCTTCTGCCTGAAGAGTGGGTCCAGCTCGCCTCCGACGGTCCCTCTTCTGCCTGAAGAGTGGGTCCAGCTCGACTCAGACGGTCCCTCTTCTGCCTGAAGAGTGGGTCCAGCTCGCCTCCGACGGTCCCTCTTCTGCCTGAAGAGTGGGTCCAGCTCGACTCAGACGGTCCCTCTTCTGCCTGAAGAGTGGGTCCAGCTCCAGTCTCCTCGTGTCCGTCTGTCCGTCTGTGAGAGTCGGATCTCTCCTTCACTGGAACTCCTCCAGGTTTCTACGCTTTTTTCCCAAAGAGGTTTTTTTGTAGTTTTTCCTGGCCGAGAAGGAGAGTCTAAGGACAGAGGACCCTGGGACATCGTCCCTCGCCACCACAGACATTGTCTGACTCCCTCGCCACCACAGACATTGTCTGACTTCATCGCCACCACAGACATTGTTGATTCATTTCTCCCTGTGGCCCTCAGAGGCAACTGTTGTTGTGATTTTGGGCCTTACAAAAATAAATTGATTTGATTTGATTTAGTCTAATTTAAGACTAAACCCAGGTCTTACCTCCAGGATCATGACTAGTCTCCCTGAAGCCAGAGTAAGCAGTAGATGTGTGAGGTGAGCGTAGCCCTCTGGAGTCACATTGTATCCCCCTAAAGGATCTCCACGAGCCGCATCAAACCCAGCCGAGACCAGGACCAGATCTGGGTTGAACTGAAACAAAGAGAGGTCATGGTCCATTTTGTTTGGGCCCTTTTATTTGACTCTATAGAAATTGATATTATTATTATTTTATTATTCATTGTTCTATGTTGCACTTTAACGCTGAGACAAGTTCCTATGTTAGTGAACTGTGTTCAATGGCAATATAGCTTTTCTGGTTCTGATTGTAAATGCATTTGCATCAGCATTTTATCTTTTATAACTTCTGATAATTAGGTTTATGTGGAGACTAATGTTAAAGGAATAATGGAGGATTTTTTGGCGCCAAGTCTCATTTCTCAATAGTTCATTCACATGTCAATCATAGGATGCACCTACTGCTCACCTGTAGCCTCGTTCGCTCATACCCAGGAGAGCAACACGTTTGCCTGGCTGCGCACGCGTGGTTAATATGCCGGTGTGTGTCTAAGCGCATGGATCTATCATAATATAGTTCCCTCAGTGTACAGGACAAAATGAAGACAGAGAAAGACAGTTCGAGCTGGCTCAGAAGCGACGGAAATCTAAGGTGACGAGAGATGCCATGCGATCCATCGCGCTAATAAACAAATGCACGTGTAGCAACGAGGCTTTTGTGTGCGTCCGCACGGGGGGAGTGCGCATGCGCACTTCCGCCTGAGTTCTCAAATCGGCGAAAAATCCTCCATTATTCCTTTAACGTAACCAAAAACCTGGCAGTAAAACGTGTAAAAAAAATAAGAGTTAACTGGGGTTTTAACTATCACTTTAAAGTCTCAAATCCATGTGTCTGGATAAATAAAATAAAAACTCTTTGCATGATTTGAATCGAGCATATAACTTTTCAGAGCTGTATCTCACCTCGGTGGCGATTGGCATGACGACTTGATGAAATGCAGCAATGTATTCTGCATCCCCCATCCTCCCACCGCTCCAGGCCACGTTCACGTTGAAGCCCGCCCCTCTGGCCACGCCCACTTTGTCACATGCAGCGTCCAATGAGGAGGGGAAGAAGCTGCCGTTGTCGTAGCGATGAAGTGATACGTACAACACACTGAAGAGAGAAAAGTAAGTTGTCCAATTTAAATATAATATTGACTTATTATTAATATTGAAGATTTTTGTATCTGCTCTGAAGCAGGACTTAACGGGTGTTTTTCTCAAGCCGAAACAAACTTTAGAGGGAGGAGCAGGAAAAAGAATCAGCAGGACAAGACGCTCACCTGTTGTCATCCTCAAACATGTGTTGGGTCCCATTGCCATGGTGAACGTCCCAGTCCAGAATCAAGACTCGGAGTGATGGATTGTCTGAGATTTTCTGAGCAAATCGAGCCGCAAGCGCTGCCGTGTTAAAGAGGCAGAATCCACAGGGGAAGTCCTTCTCTGCATGGTGTCCAGGGGGCCGCACTATTGCCACAGAATTACACACCTACAAAGAAGTATTTAACCTTCGTTTTAGTTGTTGTTTCCATAAGAACAAAGTTGTAAATCCTGATATTGATACAGTACTATAGTCAGAGTGTTTCACCTGTCCAGTGAGGACGGCCTCCACAGCTCTGAAACAGCCCCCCGCTGCCATCAGAGCACAATCATAACTCTGATTATTCAGGAAGATCGAGTTAAACTCCTCCCCCAGTTTGAACAAGTCTCTGGGTTTCAGATCAGATGTGGCCTTCATACGAGCAATGTGATCCGCACTGGAAAATAACACATGCTGGGTTAGCCGTGGTTTGGTCTCATATGGAAAAATTTGTTCATACTGTACACGTTCACTCAATCTGCTAAAAGTAGCTGCAAATAAAACGGTTCTGATGCAGACTTAAGTGTGTGTACACCGTAAACTTGCCTAATGTGACTAGTTTAACAATCGGGACTAAACCAGCTCTGAGACAGCCACTAAAATGGTCTGTTGCTCCTTAAGTTTTAATTCCGGCTTTACATCTTGGCTTCAGTCTTACCTGTGGCACATCAGAAGCTCCTCCTCTGTCGCCGGTCGCACCTCGAGTCTGTCACAGCGCTGCTCCAGACCCAGTTGCTGGTGTCGCGTGTAGATCTTCGAGATCCTCTGAGGCTGCTCTGGATGATGTCTAAATAAAAAAAAAGTCTATATTGTTAATCACTAGGAAACCTCTCTCCTCTGCCACAGGTGCAACCTCTTCACCTGTCCCACAAGTTGAGGTGCTCCATCATCCTCTCATCATAAACCAATCCAGTCTTTGTGGAAACTGAAGGGGTGGGACTTGGGCAACACAGGCTTCCCTGATTGGTCGATTCCCTCAGCACTTCACTACCAGAGAAGGCACACCCCTCTACACAACAAGAGTATTGCATATTATTATCAGTACAGTATTTCAGTTTAATAAAGGCTGTAATAAATAGGTGAGTGGTTAAAACAGGACCTACCCAGAACCTGGAGAGAAGCCCAATGTGGATACAGGGAACTGATGGTCTGAGAAATGGACTCCAGAGCACTAAAATTAACAGTTACTGATTTAATATTAATCAATGAAAATACCTTGCCACCACTAATTTCCCCCCCATAAATGTAAAAAATGTTATCCTTTTCCTGTAACTTAACCTGTTACCACCCACCTGTCCGCCGGCGAACATTTTCTATATCTCAAATATTCTCTTACATCATCACTTTTATTTCCGTGGTCGATACCAGCAAGCCATACATCATTTTAAAGCTTATTTTCTCAACAAAACGAATATGTCATTGATTTACATTAAATAATATGCCCCAAGAAGCAATTGCCAATAGTTTGTGAGAAAGTCTCAACTTTTACAAACGCATGTCCTACCTGTTTGCTGTTTATGACGGACGAAACGGCTTTAATTCTGTACATCCTTGTACTCAGTCTGTCCGTAAGGAACCATTGAAAAACAATATCCACTTGTATTTTTCCTGAAGTTATCCGATTTCGAGATATTGTCAAGTAAACAAACTTTTCTTCGTTTCTCGCCGGACGAGAATGCGCTTGTCCGCCGCATTTCTCCGTCCATAACAAATGACCTGTTTGACTTATACGATAGTGGTTGACATCGATCTCTTCCTTAGACTGTTTCCTACAGAATGAGACCATCCACGAATTTTTCTGTCACCGGGTTTGTTTGCTACAGCCTCCGGAGGAAAAAAATTCGGCGCTTCCGAAGCGCGCGTCCATCTTTGTTTTTAGCCCTTAGCTTCTGCTAACAGGCACGCAGGAGACTTTGAGTGACATATTATTCTAGCCAATCAGGAGACCTTTTTCCTGATAGGCGGGACAAAGGGTTTATTTACACAGAATTCTCCCTGTTCACGTGCGTAAGGCTCCGGGAAGGCTGTAAAGAGCCAGATTTCTCGGCAGGATTTTGCGCATAACGTTTTTTGAGTTTATTAGCCTTTTGGACGTGCATTTTGTTAGATATATGTATTATTATACCAATACAAAAATAAAATAAAAATACTATAATTATTTTTTTTTTTTAACCTCTATATGGGAAATTCATGGGTAAACTCATATTTACACATTTTCACACATTTTTTTTTTAGCGGTTATAATTGCTATTAGTGGCCTACAAAACATCAAAATGTATGTTTTATGATCATAGAGGAGCTAAAATTGTAATAAAACAGTTTGGCACAGTTGGCACATATTTGGATCACTTGTTCCGAATATACTTTTTGATACAAAAAGGTCAACAGCACCAAAATGCCTGTTCCTAGAGATCTGAAACTTTACACAGTTGTTGTCAACAAGATAAACATCATGTACAGTGAACAGCATATGCACACAATGAAATATGTCATGCTCAGGACCATTACAAATTGACAATATTCAGGCGAGACTAAAAAAGGATGTTTTGTTTATGTTTGGGCCTCTGTAGTGTAAGTTCTGAAGCCCTGACAGTGTTCATGTGCACATCTGCAGAAACTAGAAGGCCTAAGCTTTCTAATGATGCATCACACTTGCATGTGGAACATAAGATCCTCTTTTAATAAGCAATGCCATTTAGGTATGTCCAACCATTGTGCACAGGGCGAAAATAGGTGGGTGGTAACAGGTTAAAAGGTTGAATGGACGATTTTTTGGCCCCGAGTCTCATTTCCTCGTGGCGTGGACTGCCGATTAGTCCTGCCACGTATCAATCATAAAACGCACCTACCGCTCACCTGCAGCCGCATGTGGCTCGTCCCATGTTTGTGCGTGTCTAAGCGCATTGATCTATCATAATATAGTTCCCTCAGTGTACGGGACCAAATGAAGACGGAGAAAGACTGTTCGAGCTGACTCAGAGGACGGAAATCTATGGGAGACGAGAGATGCGATGCGATCTGTCGCGCTAATAAACAAACGCACGTATGTTGTATCAGTCCGCACGGGGGAGTGCGCATGCGCCTGAGTTCTCAAATCGCCGAAAAATCGTCCATTGCGCATTTAATGGAAATACCTGTCTGAGGGAGCAGTGGGCGGAGACAGGGGAGGACAGGCTCCACCCAGTAAGGCTTTCACACAGGCTGCAGCGCCCTCTGCTGTCTGTGCCAAGTTATAACCACCCTAAGAGCAAGAGGATTCATTATAAAAGATTAGTTTGTTAATCTTGGTTTAGTTTTGAATTACCTCTAAAGCTAGAATGATGCGTCCTTCGGCTAAACTCATGAGGAGGCGTGTTAGAAACTGGAAGCACTGAGGACTGACGCACATCTCGCCCTGACAATAAAAAGAAGAGAAGACAAGAAAACATTAAAATACATTATTTCAATTCTAATCAGTATTGAACCATGACAGTACGCTATATTACCTTAGGGTCTCCCTCTGCAGGGTCAAAACCGGCTGAAACCAGGACTAACTGAGGCTGGAACTGAGAAAACAACACATTATTTATTTCTGAAGGAATTTACCATCTTTCTTTTTTTCTCTTGCCTTTTAATTTAATTTTTTTACCTCGAAGGCAACAGGAAGCAGTAGGTGATAGAAAGCAGCAATGTAATCTGCATCAGTCATTCCAGTCTGGAAGAGAGTGAATTAATATAAAGTATGTTATGGGATTTTTGAATGAGAATTGCTCCACATGCTCCTGATGTGACGTCACTATAAATACATTGTAATATTGGTAAATGCTGACCTTGTTCCACGGTAAGTTGATGGTTCGCCCGGCCCCTCGTGTGTCCCCTATAAAATCTGAGTTTGACTCGGGAAGATGAGGCCAAAATGATCCGCGCTCAAACCGGTGGACGCTGAAGTACAGAACACTGAAACAAAATATATACAATTACAATTTATTGCAGCGTAATTTTGATGTTAAATGTCACTGAGGAAGTAACAAGAATATTATTGGAAGTATATTTAAATTACATCAGATACAGAAATGGCAAAAGATGGCCTTGATGTGTCCAAGATTGAATAAAAAGAGTGCATCTTCACCTTGGGTCGTCCTGGAAGCTGTACTGGATGCCCTGTCCATGGTGCACGTCCCAGTCCACAATCAGCACTCTGTAATAACAAGTCAAAACTATGAAATTAAGTCTTATCTGAATGACCAAGGCACTCAAACTTTTACATTTATTAACACAAGTCCAGTTAATTATCTTACTTTTACAAAAGCTAGCTTACCTACTGACTCTATGCCTGGTCTGAGCGTATCGAGCTGCAATGGCCACATTATTAAACAGGCAGAAACCATTCGCCTGATCTCTTTGAGCGTGGTGTCCAGGAGGTCTGAGAGGAAAAACGGGAACACAAGTTAACCCTATGGAAACAAAATGATAAAATAGTATAACATAATGCTGTACCTGACAAGAGCAAATCCATTCCTGAGTTCTGAAGTGAGGACTCTGTCGACGAGCTGCAGGATCGAGCCCACAGCCAGAACTGCTACAGAAAACGAGTCCTGAGCAGAGAGGAAATTATAATAAATTGTTGAATTTTAATAAAGACAAATGGGCTACTGTTGTGAGAAAATATTCAAATTCTACAACACAGTGGAAGATGGACAGAAGCAAGGCAATTTAAAAAAATAAAACATACACACACATTTAAACCAGAATACTGTATTTGTTTAAATTATCTCACCGGATGGAGATAAACTGAATCATATTTTTCTGACAGAGATCTCAGTTCAGCCTCAGTCATTGTTTGGGTCGAGTGCATCAAATCCACGTAGCTCTGCCTAAAGACACAGGAATATTATCCAGATTATTTCCATCTATTTCTATAGTATTATGATA